>NC_050531.1:25811114-25813963 GCF_002922805.2 Oryzias melastigma | reverse complement strand
AACTTTTGGCCCCGTTGTGGCACTTGGGGGCGTGGCTAGCACAAAGGACCAATCAAAATCAATGAAGGTGGTAGCTTCAGTCCCGGAGCATCCACTGATTTTGAGAACTATAATAATTACGGTCAGAAAATAGCGGTTTAGTCTGTACTATCATAGTCTGAAGTTGTCCCAATACGGGTGTAAAATCAGAGTTTTATCGCGTACAAACCGCACATCTAAAATGCCGTTCTAGCTCGTTCAAAGAGCCATCCTATTGAGTTCAATACAGGCGTTGAAAACGTCCGTATGTAACTATCACAGCTCTCAGGGTCAGTGAACGCACCGGGACTGAAGCTACCACCCTTATCAATTTTGAGTGGTCCCTTGTGTTAGCCCCGCCCCAAGGTTCAAAAACGAAAGAAAAGAGTTGAAAGTGAAATTTTTAGTTTTTAAGCCTAAAAAAAAAAAAAAAAAAATTGAAGCAGAAAATAATTTCGTTTATTTTAGAATAGCAAAAAGTTTTGGACATTTTACTTTTTTTGCACAAACACCAATATTTTTTTTGGGTTTCAAATATGTATGGCCCCAAAATAGCAAAATAGCTCCATATCAAAGCACCTGCTCCCCACAGGTCATTAATCCATAAAGACCGGAGCTCCAGTGTTTGATTTACTGTAATTTTTAAAAGTTAATCCGATAATTGCAGTAGACTTTGAAGCAGAAAAGCGGCTCATCGAGCACAATACAATAAAGATTTTATGTTTAATATATGTTTTATGTATATATATTTTATGTTTATGTATGTAAAGATTTTATGTTTAATCGTCACCAGATATTCCAATTCTTTGGAAAAAGTCAGCATTTGTTACCATGTTTTACTGTTTACAGCCTGTGCTGCTGTGTACCAGTAAAAGGTCAGCGAGGTGTTTGACCCCTCCATCGCTGATGTTATTGTAGCTCACATCCAGGCCTGTTAACAGAAATGATTGTAAGGTTGAAAAAGATCCCAGCATCAGTTTGAAGAACAGCCGGGGTCTCACCCGTCACCCCCTCACGGTTCTGCAGACACTTGGAGAGAACAAACACGTCTTTGTCCTCCAGTCTCTGAGCTCGTCTCCCTCGGTTTCCGGGCAGCTGTAAGGTGAAGGTCCTGGACACGCAGAAGCTTGTTCACACCACATTTCAGTTAACCTTTTACTCACATTTACATCTCAATTATTTCAATTTGAGTTCATTAAACTCTTACGAGGGCCTAAAGGCAGAAATAACCAGTTTTTATAAGTCTGTTTAGTTTTTAGCTGTTGTTTATATTTTAAGACTGACCCTCTGCTACTGTACAGTTACCAGCGTGAAGCCCAGTGAGGACATTTTTTTGTGTGATATTGGGAAATATAAATAAAATGTAATTGAATTTTGTTGCTAATGAACAATATAAAAAACATGAACAAATACTAAAACTAAAACTGAATATTTTATTATAAACAGCAAACAAAATGAGTCATTTGTGTTTCGAGAATTCTTATTTACACCTCTTAAACACATAAAAAAACTGTTTGGCTGCAAATGAACAAAAAAAAAAAGATTAAAAAAGAAAAATAGGCAGAAAAGTAGCAGCAGACGTGCCACTTTTTTCATTTAAGTAAATAAATAAAAGTTATGTTTGAATTTTTCCTTTGAAAAATTGTTAAAATTTTAAATTAGAAATGACCAGAATATAAAAATGCAATTTTAAATAAATCTAAATAAATTATATATTAATTACAGTAATGTGTTATTCATTAAAATGTCAATATTTCGTTTGTAATTGCATTAAAATGGTAATTAACATAAATGAATGAAAATATTTCTTTCTAAACATTAAATAAATGTCTTACTGTAGCGTCAAATTTCACCTTAAATGACTCACCCAGGTTTTATTTTTTGGTTTAAAACGTCTAAAACATCTTTGTTAACGTTGATTTGGAGCTGCAGACAAAACTCTTGGTAAAACTTGGCGAGAGTTTCGCTATTGTCTGCGGCCGCGGCCATGTTTCTGTTGCTACGGCAACGGCAGAGTACGGCGGGACAGAAGGGACAAAAACCTGACGCAAATAGAAGGTTTTTTTTAAAGCTTTATTAGCAATTTCGAGAACAATACAAGCACATACAAGTTCAATCAACAGACGCAAGAGAGATGCGAGCAGAAAAAAAAGAAAGAGAAAAAAATTATAATATACAGAAAATAAAATACAAGGAAAACGAAATTATGAAAAAAAAAAAGCTAGAGACTTTTTAGAAGTCCAACATTTTCTGCATCATTGTACATTTTCACAGCAATTTTGGTCTTGACATATTTAAGGCATGAGAAAAAAAAAACAGTTCCCTACGAAAGACACAAAATTTTGGTGTGGATTTTAACAACTTGTTTTTATGTATAAAGAATTTACCGAGTATTATTGTTGTATTAATTATTTTACAATGCAATACATTTTTTATAATCAAACCAAATAAAACTTTTTTTTTTAAGTTCAGGAACATGCAGAAAGTTAGTAATCCAATGTAAAAAATCCTCCCGAAAAGTTGAAACAAATATACAATCATAAACTAGATGTTCTGATGTTTCATTATGCATGTTACAAAAAGTACAGTTAACACATTCAAATCCAAAACGTTTTGATAGAAAGTCAGTGGATGGATAAACATTATTGATAATTTTGAAACGAATTTGAACTTTCCCTTTGATATTTTCAAAGTTGACAAGCATCAAAGGATGAAAGAGAGCTAACAAAGCGTCTGGTCCACAGGACAGTCTATCTATCTATCTATCTATCTATCTATCTATCTATCTATCTTCTGAAAGATCAAAGAAAAAATCTGAAGAGATAGATAGA
>NC_050531.1:25805984-25810869 GCF_002922805.2 Oryzias melastigma | reverse complement strand
TTAGCAAAAATATGTGTTAAAAGCTTGTAATCATTGTTAAGAAGGGTTATGGGTCTGAGATTGTCAATTATTTTAGGGTCTTTACCGGATTTGGGTATTAGAGTGATGACTCCTTGTTTTATTGTAGTTGGTAAAACAGATGTCTCACATATTTCTTTGAGCATGTTGAATAAAAGATCTTTTAAATTAGGCCAAAAATATTTATAGAAATTGCTTGTTAAACCGTCAGAACCTGGGGATTTGTCTAATTTTAAACTATTTAGGGCTTTCTCTACTTCTTCCATTTGTATTTCTGCGTCACATGTTTTTCTAAAACACTCATCGATCTTAGGGACCAATTCCTTAATATCCTGAAATAACTCTTCTGAATCTGTTTGTGAATAAGAGGAAGAGTATAAACGACTATAAAAGCTAAATATTGCTCTGGAGATTTTAGTGGGATCGTCACATTCCTGGTCGTCAATTATTAGTGTTTTCACTGCATTTCTTTCCTGTCTCCGTTTTTCTAAACGACAGAAATATGCTGAACTCCTCTCTCCATCCTCAATCCATTTAGCTCTCGATCGAATATACGCTCCTTTAGCCTTATTAATATAAATATTATCCAATGATGTATGTAAAGAGATTAGGTTTTCTTTGTCTTCTTCATTTAATAAAGATTTATTGCAGATTTTGTGAATTTCTTTAATAATATCCATTTCTTTTTGCTTACTACGACACCTGCTGACCTGTTTGAACCATGACAATAAAAGATTTTATNGATCCATTTAGCTCTCGATCGAATATACGCTCCTTTAGCCTTATTAATATAAATATTATCCAATGATGTGTGTAAAGAGATTAGGTTTTCTTTTTCTTCTTCATTTAGTGAAGATTTATTGCATATTTTGTGAATTTCTTTAATAATATCCATTTCTTTTTGCTTACTGGTTTTATTTAAGGTTTTACTGAAAGACATGGAGGTTTGGCGGATTTTATATTTTAGATATTCCCATTTAGCACAATAACTTGTGAATGACGCATCTTCAGCAATACTATTAATCATTTCATTAATTTTTTTACAAAAGAGATCATTTTGAAGAAGATTTGAGTTAAATTTCCAGTATCCTTTATTTCTTTGCTGCAAATTTGTTGGTTTAAAATGAAGTTTAACTAAAGAATGATCTGTAAGAGGAGCAGTCGAGATTATGGAATTTACTTCAGATTGAGGTCCAATTTCAGAAACAAGCCAGTAATCAATTCTAGATTTGGTTGATCCATCTGGTTTAAACCATGTAAATATTTGGGTGTCTGGATTTAAATCACGATGAATGTCTGTTAATTTGAGTGAATTGTAAAATTCAAATAAAGGAGGATTGTAGTGATGATCCAGAAATCTTGTGGGGCATCTATCCAGCCATTCATCCATTACAGCATTAAAATCTCCCCCAATCAAAGTGTCACAGATTATGTAATTTTTAGATAAATCTTTTACAACATTAGCCAATTCTGAAAGAAGTTCTTTATTATGACTAAGGTTATTATAGCCATAAATGTTTCCTAAAATAAGAAATCTATCATTATTTTCTAAAACACAAATTATCCAATGCCCAGAAGGATCTCTTTTAACAGTAATCACTTTTCCAGGAAAGTTATTCAGAAGAACGGCGACACCTGCTGACCTGTTTGAACCATGACAATAAAAGATTTTATCTCCCCATTGACTTGACCAAAATTTTTCATCTGCTTCATTGCTGTGAGTTTCTTGAATAAGATAGCACTGTGCTTTTTCATGTTTTAAATACAAAAAAAGTGCTTTCCTCTTTAAGGAATCTCTTAAGCCTCTAGCATTAAAAGTTATAAAAGAGAGAGAAGAATTAAAGAAAGACATAAAACAGAAAGGAAAAGACGTAAACAAGAAAAGTTTGTGTAGGTTTTTAGGTTGGAAGTGAAAGTTGTGATGAGCCCCTGACTAGTTTCTGAAAACTATTAACCAACATCAAATATATTAATTAAGAAGACCTTTCTGAAATTGAAGAATTTTTGGCAGCTTTAATAAAGGAACTTGAAAAAGAACAGTGAACTGCCATTAAACTGTAATTCTATAAATAAAAGAAATATCAGTGCAAGAAATGCATCGAACAGATCTGAACATTTTTCAGGATGTGAAAAAAGAAAAACCTGAGTTATAACTAAGTTAGAGGTAACCTTCAGACATCAACATGAACTCTTTTACCATCGATGAACCCCATGTGGCCTTTGTAGTAAATACTTCTCCCGGCTGCACGGGCCTCCTCCATTTTGGGCCAATGGCTGCTCGAGCATCTCTGTCCGCTTTACAGAAGTCCTGCTTGAACCGGATTCCAGCTTCTTTGCAGAACTTTGAATTCTTGGTCAGCTTCCATATTTCATCCCGTTGATGTCTCATGATGAATTGGAGGATCACTTGACGGCTCCTTCCTTCTTCTCTTCTCCCCAGCCGATGAACGCTGTCAACCACTGTGTCCATGGTGGAGGCCCACTGTGGAGCGATCTCTGAGAGGATGCTGATGACTTCTTGACGAATCTGCTCGTTTTCTTTTTCTTTGATCCCTTGTATCTTGAGGTTCCAGCGCCGTTTATATCTTTCAAGTTCTATAACCCTGTCTTTCAGTTCCTTGTTGTCTTTGAGAAGCTTTGGCATTTCCTTTTCAACAGCTTTTATTTGGGTCTTGCAGTCTTTGATGTCAGCAGCGTTTATCTCAGCAAGTTTAGCAACATTAGCGACCATCACGGAGGTTTCCCTTAGCTGCACTCCGAATGTGTCAATTTTTTCAGTTAGCTTTTCAATTGCCTGAACAAGTGCATTCGTCATTTCTGTTTCCTCCGGTAAAACTTTCATCTTGCTGGGTGGAACTGAAGATTTAGTAGGAGTAGCAGGAGGGGTTTTTATTTTACCGGAGTTGCTGTTGGAGGTCTCCATTGCTGTGTAGTCGTGTTCAGAAAAGTTAGCATGACCAGTTGCTAGCTTAGCTCTGCTTTTTCGGTTAGCCATCTCCTTCGTGCTGATAGAGTAAAGGAGCCACCTGTGCTGCAGACTTTCCCTTTTTCTTAGAAAACAAGTCTAGTTAAAAGTTTCTTTACATTAAATTGGTATTTTTATGTTGTTCAAGTTGGTTTTATAATGCTTTTTCGGGGGCAAAGACCAAGAGGTTAAAATGCACAACGCTTCCGCATCGCCATTTCCCCGGAAGTCTTCTTAAAGCGGTGAATCAGACATGCTCTCAGCCTGTTCGTGAATTATTTCAGTTATATATGTTCTTCAAGAGAGAACATCACAGAGCGACAACGGCAACCGGATAAAGTCCAAAGAGCAGCTCCACGTCTCTCGTTAGGATTTGCTGTTTTCATTGGAAGAAAGTTTGTTTGTTTGTTATTCTTGTTTTTCAATTAAACATTTTTCAGAGACAAATGTTTCCTACTTTTTATTCTTACTAATGTGCGTTACCTAGAGTCAAAATTCAGAATCAATAAATAAATTAAACCATGTTCAATATTTTTTTTCTTTAATTTCATGACATGCAAAAAAATATGTTGTATTTGGATCCATTTAGATTTTGGTCCTTTGAGCGAGTAAGTTTGGGCACCAATGATTTAATGTTTTAACAAGTTGTAACTACTATTTAGGAGTACTTTAACAAATCTATTGTTTGCAGCTTTCAAGTTCCAGGTAACCAGTGAACATTTAATTCTAACAATGACATGAGCATTACTTTTATAGCTGCTTTTTTTGCCGAGCTGTTTAAAGGGAGATAAGCACTAAATAACCTTCACAGCCTCATAACACAATCATTCCCTCTTAGGATTGCATTCAGTGCACTAGTTCATCACATCGGCATCACACAGACTCCCCCCGCCCTGCACGGCCGAGGATCTCGCAGCTCTGCAGCAAACAGCACCAGTCTTCCCAATAACATTTTATTGATGAACGTTTTTTTACACTGGAATGTCAGAATTCCCCTCCAGTCGTCCATCCGGAACAAACTGAACAAAGAAAGGAGGCGGGGCCCATGGGGGCCCACGGGGACCGCGACCCCGCTCCTATAGGATCTACAGTCCGCTTTTGCGTTAGACTCTTTGTGTTTTAGGAGTTCACCACATGAAACCATCAGGGAAGGGGGGGGCAGCAGCTCTTCATCACCCCCCCCAAGCATCAGAGTACAAAACCAAGTTTGATTGGAAGAATACAAAAATCATTGGTGAGAAGAACAGAAATTCAGCTCTACAGGGTGGGGGGGTGCGGTCCTCTTCTGCCACCTGCTGGTGGCTCCGGGTCACTTCTATTACAGTCCTGATCTATGGTGAAGGGGTGGGGAGGGGGCTTCAATGACTAATATATAGAAAGATGATCCTGTCACACAGACATAAATATAGGGACTGTGCCCCCCCTCCCCAGTGTCCTGCCCCCCTCCACCAGAGAAGCAGGAGGGAACTTCAATCTCTCCGAGCACAGTTTTTATTTTTTTGTTAATACATTTATTTCTTTGGGTCCCCCCTCCCCCTCTCATGTTTATTCTATGATGTATTTATCCACGACGAAGGAGGTTTCTGAGGAGAACCGAACGGCACCGTCGCCATCCACGTGGCTTACTTTGGTAACCTGAGGAGACACAAAACCACAGTGTTACTCAACAAACCCTGCTTGGTGTTCTGTGTCAGAAACCCCTCCCTCTCAGAGTCTCAGAGGGCGGGGTTTCTCTAGTTCTGGGGTCGGCAACCTTTAACAGTAAAAGAGCCAACAATTTGATGATTTGTTTTCTTTAGGAACTTTTGGTTAGAGGGAGCTGCTGACTCCGACATGTCTGGATCAGCAGCCTCCCTGATTTATTTCATGTTTGACCGAGGAGCCTCCATGGAGACAAAAGAG
>NC_050531.1:25801872-25805706 GCF_002922805.2 Oryzias melastigma | reverse complement strand
GAACGTTCCTCCTGCTGTCGTGCTTGTACTCTCCATCCAGGTCTCCGATCACGGGAGCGCCCACGCCGGAGCTGAGGGGGGTGGGGCAAAAAGCACACACTTGAAAGACCTGAACTTCTCTGTAGGTGAAATTCTGACTCAGCTCAAACTGGACTGAAGGTGGATCAACACATTGTTTATCTACAAAATGATCCTGATCCATAAAGCACCAGCATGAAGGTGAGACTGCAACCAGGCGTTTCCATGGCGCTGCAGGTGTACTCACGGAACAGGGATGCTGATGACCACGTCGTTCAGCTCCAGACTCTCCTCCTGCAACTCGTACTCTATGTTCACGTCACAGCCAGAGCCGCTCTCCGAAGGCCAGCAATTTACTGTCAAACACAAATGGGATATCGGGTCGGGGTCAGAACCAGGCGTTCAAGAACAGACTTCTCCCTCAGTCTCCTCAACCCTCTGGAACCAACGGACGCCTTCGGGTGTTCTGCTGCCCAGCTGTGAGATTAGCATAAGAAAACGCCATCTAAAATAAACGTAGACTTATTTTATTGTTATGTCCTTGACATTGAACTAAAAAGATAATGGCATGTAGTGTGTGTAGTGTGTGAATACAGCATGGAAAAATGACAAAATATATCATGTTTTCAATAATCCATAGTCACTAGTTAAGTGGTTTGATCACAAGAATCGATCACCTCCTCCCCTCAGGATTTTAAACCCAGTCATCATAATGATTATTTCATCTGACAGAACATCCATTTTTGAAAAATTAGGATGACCTGGATCCTTAACAACCAATAAATGCAGCTTTTCATGAAATCCCATGAAACCTTTCCATGACAGCCGTCAGGCCCCTCTGCACTTGAGCACCATCTGCTGGTCCCAGAGCAGACATCTCCAGTCAGCCTCATCACTGCAAGTATGAAACTTTTATAAAGACGTAAAAAATCAAGAGATAAGCAAAACAGAAAAAAGAAGCTCATTTGCTGAATCAGATATTGGCATTATGAGTCTGTCTGCTGAGGTTTCAGTTAGACGTTCTTATATTCATTAAGAGGCTTGCTGGTTTTTACTGTCTTGAAAAAATCCAGGTGGCCTCTGCTCCTAGTTTCAGGTGTCCAGTCATCAGAGTAACAGATCAGCAAAATGAAATAGATCTAATCAAAGATGTGGGTCTCTGTCCGTTTATCTGCTCCAATTCAGCCGCATGTCAGCCCTTTTCAAGTGAGGGAAAAGTGAACGAAAAATAAGGTAACACTTGACAGAGGCTGTAAAACATTATATTCATCATCCTTTGGTGTGACGTTCTTTTCGAGGAAGATCACTTTCGCCACTCAAATATTTAATTTTTGTTCTGTTGTTTACAACAATTCTGCACTAAGTAGTGTCACTGCTGATCATGTTTACTATTGTTAACATTAAGGCACGATCCGAGTACCCCCCTTCTCCCTCTCCCTTAGCCCTCCCCCTTCGTTCATCCCTCCGTGCTTGCTCCAAACGGAGGGTGATGAAAAAATAGTGTCTAATATTTCAGACGTGACTTCCGTTCAATGACGTCCTCAACATCGCCGGTCCACTAGCATTAGCGCGGCGCTTCCAGCGGTTGAATATCCATAACAACAGCCTTTTTATAACTTTAAGAAGGTCACACTACAACATAAAGTCATTACTTACATTAAAATGTAAACTTCTGTGGTTCAGAGCGCACCAACATGAAGAAAAGAGCTTCTTCACACAACGCGGTTTACTCTCGCGATAGCGGACATTGGACCCCTCTGCTCGGAGTGTGAAACTTAAAAAATAATAATTACGGACAGGACTTTGACTTCATCTGCCACTTCAAATCAAGGGGGAGGGCTAAGGGAGAGGGAGAAGGGGAGTATTCGGATCAGGCCTTAATCTGACAGATAATTCCAATTCAGTTGTTGTTAATGCTGCACAAAAGTGTCTTTAATTTGTTGCACAAAATAAGACACAAGGTCTTTAATTTGATTGTGTTTAAGCTAAAAAAAAATGGGGATATATTTTCCCAAAAAATATGTGTTTCATCTAATGTTAGTTATTAGAGGTGATTTTTACCAATTATCGCGATACTATTGATATCGTGAGCCATGTATCGCATCGTATCGTGAGGTACCCAGTGATTCCCAGCCCTAATTAAAAGGGATGCCATTCACATGTCACTACCAAATCGGAGTCCCTGATGGTTCTCAGGTGGAGGCGTTTCTGTTCCCTCTGAACCGCTTCCATTGAGTACATTATGTTTAGTTTAAATGTGGAGACTACTTTGGCCAACAGGTGTGTGTGTAACTATAATGTGTGTGTGTATGTAGACAGGCCCCGCCCATTCTAGTTTATTACTTAGTCCTGGTTGTTTTATGATGTTGCTTCCCTCTGTTGCCATCTTCTTCTCTTCCCCGCCACCCCTCCCCCACCCTCTTCCTTTTTTCCGTCCGGTCCAACAACAAAGAAAAAATATATCTATATATATAAATAAAAAAAACTAATAAAACATAATCAAAATAAATAGAGTTTAGCATTAAATACAACAGGGGTTTATACTCAATAAATCCCTGTTGTGACAGTAAAATCTGCCCAACACAAGAAGCTCTCAGCCCACATCTGTTGGCTCAGCTGTTGGACAGAACAAGTAAAAAAAAAAGAAAAAGTCTCATTCCAATGCATTGACATATGAGCATGTATTAAAATTATACCACTTTTGTGAGCTTGCCACGCACACGCCGTTCAAAATCTATAGCTTGTAACACCTATACCAATGGCTTCCCAATGATGCCAAAGCGTTTGGAAACGATTGATAAATATCTCTGAAAGTTCTATTTGTTTGAGGCTTGTGCTAAGAGTCGTTTTTTTTTGGAGAAATCAAGATGGCGGCCACTTTCCAAGGTCAGAGGTCAACAAAACTTTAGGGGTCGTTGAAGACTAACGCCAGCAGCAGGTGGGTTCAAATTTTGTAAAAATTGGACTAACAAAAGTTACGTTTCATCTTTGTAAAATTCACAAAATGTCAGATTTCAAAACAAGATGGCCGCCAAAATGTAGGTCATGGAGCCATCCCATAATAATGTAAAATTTAGCCATGAATATATCCAACAAAGCTATGTTGGTTACGTTTGCAAATTGCGAACAAAATTTTTGTTTTTGCTGAGTCAGCAGCTTTTTTTTGCGACGTTTTTTTGCGTACCAGGAACGCATTTAAAACATTACGGTTTCATAAGTTATATCGTTTTGTTCAGCTTGGGTCCCCGCATGTGCGAATACCGTTTTTACGCAAATCGATAAAAAAATGTGCGAGCTAGCAAAGACCGTGTCGGTTGCGACCTCACCACGCGCATGCCATTCAACATTGCAACATTTTTCTCACAATAGGTTCCCATTTATGGCCTGTGATGTTACATAACAATTGATAAAACCCCCTAGGAGGTATTTCTTTTTGTAGCTTTCAGTAAAAGTGCTTTTTTTAAACATTTCAAGATGGGGTCCTCTTCCCGAGGTCAAAGGTCACTGAAACTTCTCGGGTCGTTGTAGACTCCAGCTATGGACAGGATTCTCAAGTTTTGTGAAAATTGGACAAACAAAAGTGCCTTTTCGTTCATGTGGTGGGGGTGAAATTTTGGCTCAAAGGCGCAGAAAGTAGAATGTTCATGCAAAAACAATATGGTCCTTGCAGTCAGTAGACTGCTGCTGCGGGCCATAAAAAAGTGAGGAGTTTTATGGAGTCAAATCAGGATCAGCTTAGAGTGAACGAAAAAACAGATTGAAAACTTGAAAAATAGATGTTGTAACTGAAAAAAAATAATTGAAAATTTGAAACCA
>NC_050531.1:25792792-25801768 GCF_002922805.2 Oryzias melastigma | reverse complement strand
GGCCACCAAAAAAAAAGTAATATTACGAGTTTTTTCTCGTAAATTTACGACTTTTAATCTCGTAAATGTACGACTTATTTCTCGCAAATTTACCACTTTTAATCTCGTAAATGTACCACCTTTTTCTCGTAAATTTACCACTTTTAATCTCGTAAATATATTGAAGTCGAGGGGAGCCTACAGTCCAGCGAATTTATGCCGTAAGCTGAAGCAGACCAACCAAACTGTGAAAAGTAGGGCTGGGCAATATGGGAATTTTCATATTGCGATATTGTTTTTTTTTCATTTTGTGCAATAACGATATTAAAAACGATATAAACCAAATAACTTTATTTGTCAAAGTAATCTTAATTGCAAACAGCTTTAGGATTTCAGATTTTTACACCTTAACTTTGAAGAGAATAGTCCAACATTTATGAACAAATTCAACAAGCCCGACGTAACGTTGCATTTGACATCAAATGTGATTCATGCTTCAAATTCGAGTCCGTTGAATCTTTTGATCTGCGTCTAATTTAATGCTCAATGCTTGTCCAAGAATGTGTTCATAAACTAGACACTCCCATTGGAGAAGCTGTCTGAAGTTTTTAGCCTCATCGCTACATGATGGAGGCTTTGGCTGTTTATCTCGTTTAAAATACACAGAAGATACGGATGATGTTGAGAGGTTAAGTTATTCATTTTAAAGAACTCCACAAAAGCATCTATAATCATCTCTCCATTCTGGGTTTAGGACAGCAGTTTTTTGTCTTTTTCTTACGGTCATCGTTACCTTCTAGCCTGCAGGAGATGCTTCTAAATGACAGTTTTTAGCTGCTCTTCTGTCTGTTTATAACCCATTTTGATGGCTTGTTGTCCCGCATTAGCCCAAGGAGAGAAAAATAAAAACAATAATAATTATGTCTTGATGCAAATGAGAAAAACATCATAACATCCATGAGGAGAATGATTAGATTATCAGGAACGTTTGTTTTAAACGTAACTTCTTCTGCGTTTCTGTCAGCTGACAGCAGTAGATACTGATACACAAACCATACAAGTTCCTTTCAAATTAAAATTAAGTCTTAAAAACATTGTTCTAAAGCAGCAAATATATTGCAGTTATTTTTATATTATTTTCTAATTTCTTCTAAACAGAACAATAGATACTGCTGTGCAGCAGAAGATAAAATGTAAACGTAATCTTAAAATAGCGTTGTGTACGTCGCTCCACACAGCGTACACAACGTCTTGTTGAGGGTGGCGTTAAATATAACATTTGTCCATATATGTAGTCTTCTTTTTCTACCTGGATTAGACATTTCTCACCTATATCACAGACACAATTCATTGAATTAGCATCTTCCCAGGCGGGTTGCAGGGCTCTGTGTTCTGATTGGATCGCTCTGCATTGGCTCCCGCCCTCCTCCAAAAGCAGTCGTTTTGATTGGATGTCTTCTTCGAAGAGCATTTCCGTTTCGTTTTTATTCGTTGACGAAAAAGTCCATCAATTTAGTTAAAGTTTTCGTGTCTGGGCGGGAGTTTTTGTTTTGTTTCGTTTTCCTTTCGTTTTCCTTGGATGAATAATGTCGTTGACAAAGACGACAAAATTTTTTTTTCAATGAAATTAACACTGGATTTCATCAGGTAAACTGAATGTTTAAAATATTTCAAATGTGGAAGTGACTTTATTTGATTTACACTTTATTAATCTTTTAATCTTTGATGGTGGCTTGCAGGATCTCTGCAGATCTTGTTGATGAAGCAGTCGATATCCGCCCAGCTGTTCACTTCCAGTCATTTCTTCCTCCGCGACAGACCAGATCTCCTCCAACTCTGTGATGCTTCCGTCTGAAGAGGACTAGTTTTCTGAATTTTCCATGTTCTTGTGCTAACGTAACAGACAACTGTCATTTCTCAGTGTTGTTTTGTTTTTCATCTCCTTTGGTTTCTGTGCATGACAGAAGTCGTGTTTCCATTAACTCTGAAATTTCGAAAAACGGAATTTCGATATTAAATTATCCTAATGGAAACACCACAATTTCGAAAAAACTCGCCTTTTTCGAAATAAAGTTTTTGCGCTTAGAGGAGGTGGTATTTGGGCCGTATCGAAACAGTAGTTTTTCGAAAAACTGTAATGGAAACACTTTTTTCGAAACAAACGAGTCACGTGACCATTAACCGGATATGGCGTTTCGGACAGGAAGCAGGAAAAGCTGGTCAAATGCGCTTTTTCACAGCAACTGGCTGCCTTGGGCACCGCACAGCGGGAGCCACAAGAGGTCCCACAGCATCGCACAGCTCATCAAAAGTTGAGCGTGTCATGCGAAAATGCTGAATCCACAGCTCTTCGGTGAATTCTTCAACCACAATTCCCCAAAACTGTTTGACTCTACGTCGCTCCCACGTTTAAGGAGCCTGCCGCTCCAAGGCTCGGATCAGACGTAGACGTCTTCTCTGATGGGAAGGCTGAGAGCTAGCTCCGTGGCAGAAATGTGAATGAATCTACTGCACATGAAAATAGTGTTTATATCCGTCGTCATGTTTTTTTAATGACTTATCGCGGGAATTACTTCGAGTTTTTCGCATAATCATGGGTTAATGGAAATGCTGTTTTTTCGAAACAGTGTTTTATCGAAATTCTAGAAATTTCGATAAAGTTTTGCGCAAAAGTGTAATGGAAACGCAGCTAGTGACATGACGTAAGGTGGCGAATGGGCTTCTGGGAAATGAAAGGCAAAATAAAGTGACGGTCCTGATGAACATGCACATTAAATCTCGTAAATTTACGACTGTTTTTCTCGTAAATGTACACTTTTTTTTCTCGTAAATTTACGACTTTAAATCTCATACATTTATGAGATTAAGTTGTAAATTTAGCCTATGACTTTTAAAGTCATAAATATACGACTTCACTCTCGTAATTTACCAGTTACAACTTTTTTCTCGCAAATTTACGAGATTTAAAGTCGTAATTTTAAAAATATTTTTTTCTTTATAAAGTGGCCCTAATACTCTGTCGTAGTTTTGAATTTTCAACTTCTTTATTTTTTTTTTTGAATCTACAATTCCAGTCCTCAGTTTTCAGTTTCAATTCTCTTTTCGAGTTTTCACTGCTGAGCTGAGCCTATTTTTACATGGGGACGGGGCTTTGAGGTCATTGGCTACCCGAAAATGCATCCCATCATTCCCCAAGAGGTAATGGGGATGTGATGTTTTTTCTGCTGCAGATCGTTGTTTGTTTTTGTCTCCGCCTGCGTCACCCCACAACAATCAAACTCATGGAGGGCAGCATCACTGCTTTGCAGTTTTACCTCACTAGTATCGCAGTGTACCTTTCACAGTCTCGCTGTTTGGTGGATTTAAAAAAGAAGTTGAAAAATTAAAAACAGCGGCTGTTACTAAAGAATAATTTGCTTTTCATTAGTAATTTTTTTTATTTAGTTTTTTTTTCAAGTTTTTCCCTTTTACTTTTCAAATTTTCTTTTTTTTCTTCAAATCTTCACATTTTTTTTCAGGCTTCAAGTTTTCAATTCTTATTTTCCAGTTACAACATCTATTTTTCAAGTTTTCAATCTGTTTTTTGTTCACCTTAAGCTGATCCTGATTTGACCCCATAGAGTTTAAACTGGATTCTGAATTGAAACAGTAGCCAGCATAGTTGCTGGAGGACGGGGGTGATACGGGGAAATGAAGGAGTTCTGGAAATAATGCGGGCAGCTGAGTTCTGGACCAGTTGGAGTTTATGGAGAGTTTCATTTGGAGGACCAAAAAGAAGTGAATTGCAGTAATCTAGAAGTGAAGTGACCAGACTGTGAACTAAGGTTAAAGCGGAGTTACGGGTGAGAGAGGGGCGCAGACGAGTAATGTTAAGAAGATAGAAATAGGCAGACCAAGTGAAGCTATCGACGGGAAAGTTGAAGGATAGTGGAGAGTAAAACATTGATAGTTATTTAAAGTTTAAGTTGATTTATTCTGGATCAATATTCGTGCCTTTTTATTATTCATATTATGTTAACAAGTTAAAATTAACTACGATCTTATAAGCTACTTTGAAGTTAAGCTGATATTGCAGCTACATGCTAGCTACTGTGGATAATTTTGGGTTTTTTTACGTTTTTTAGGCCGTTTTGGAGTTAGGTCTTTATTATGTTTGCTATATAGGCTAATTTGGCATTTAGCTAATATTTTAGCTAGCTACCAGCTTCAGTTTTTTCAGCCATCATCTTCAGCATTTTTAGCCATCAATTTCAGCCTCTTCAAAATTCATTGTCAGTTTACAGCATTCACGCTAGCAATATTACAGGTAATGCTATATATCTAGTTCCTAATTATGTTAAAATGTTATGGTTTTAAAGTTTTATAAATGTAGTTCTGGAGTGTTCAATACATGTTTATCCTGTTTGGCCTGTGACCTAAGGTGTGTTTTGGATTTTGGCTCCTTGTGCGATTGAGTTCAGTGCCCTGCTTTAGAGCATCTTGAACTGGGACTGATGTGTTTAGGACAAGCTGGCAGGTTCGGATGTGACCTACTGGTCAGAGGGATGAGGGCCTCGTCTGTGGTCTGCAGCCTCCACTTCAGCACTCCTACGTCGTTGTTGAGAGGAAACGACTTCTCTGGGTTCTTCAGACCGATCACAGACTCGGAGGTGAAGAGCTTCTTGTCTACGTTGGGATGTGTCTGAGAACAGAAGACAAAAGGTTCCTTTCCAGTCGATCAAAAGCAGAAGACATGTGTCAAATGTTCAGATGAGAGAAAGAAAGCTGCCAAAAGCAAGATCCAGGGTTTGGATGAGCAGTACCTGCAACTGCAGTCCTTTGATGTCGTTGTTGCTGACCACCAAGCGGATGCGTCCGTTCTTGTCATCTGAGACCCGCAGCGTCACCATGCCCAGCACCTCCATGTTCTGGAGGCCGCCGTCACGCCCACAGCTCAAGGAGATCTTCTCCTCCACACGCAGATGCACACTGAGCAGAAAGAAACAGCCACTCAGTAACCGTACAGAGACCGAACCATCAAGGAGGGCTGCGAGTTCAGCAAATTTTTCTATTTAACCCAATAACATCTGATGCGTCGCCGGGGACGCTCAGACACAAAACCTTTGACGTGCTGTAACTTTTCAACCGTTAACATGATAATTCCAGCAGATTCTGAAAGAGAAAAGCAGCTCAACGAAGGGGTTAAACTCAAAGTTTTAATCTTAAATGAAAGTTTATCGCAATAGACTCATTTCACTATCGAAAAAAAGTAATATCCCAATAACGATAATTATCGTTTTATCGCCGCCCAGCCCTACTTCATTCTAAACCGGAATGGTCCAGAATGGTCTGGAAATGAAGCAACAAAGAGCCGGTCCTGTACCTTTCCACATTGACAGGAGGAGGCAGAGCTTTAGACACGTCTGAGCCTCTCTTCCCCGTGGGCATGATGGTTTCACCCTCAGATTTCAGCTGGTCTACAAAGTTGTCCACCTCCTTGCCTTTGGCGCCCAGCTTAAGAGCTCTGCTGGGTCCACTCGACCTGTGCAGACAGAAGAGACACAATTAGCGACTGCCGGGACGAAGAACGCCTGGAGAGTTCAGAGTTCTCCCTTTACCGGACAGGGGCGGGTGTGATTTTTGGCTTCTCTGGCTCCACAATGTTGTCTGTGATGATGGACCCCGAGGAAACACTACTCATGCCGGCGCTGCCAAAGCCGCCAAAACCAGGAACTTTTTTCCCAGACCGCTCGGCGTCCCTCCTGGCCTGCTGCAACTCTTTGGCCTTTCTCCTCATCTCCGCCTTGGCCTCGCGTTCCTGTGTCTGTTGTGAGACAAATCTGCATGTCAAACACCGAACAACAAGCAGCTTGTCGGTTGGCTCTAAATCTGAGGGGCGGCTGACCTCTCTGACGGCACGGAAAACCTTCTCCTCGTGAGAGTCCATCTCTGTGAAGGTGCGGATCTGAGCCAGGTTGACGTTCTCCCTGTAGCCGAGAGCCACGATCTCGTCGAAGGCGAAGATCAGGTCAAAGCAGTGCTCGGAGATCTCACTCTCCTCCAGTACGCGGCAGTACTCTGGGATCTGCATGGACGACAGCGTCGTTAGAGTTTGCTTCTTCTGCACATGTGCAGAACCTCCTGCTGTTTCATAGACATTTGATAAATATCAACTAAAGAGGGACAAACACTTTGACCAGAGCTTATTAATCTTTCCTCCTCAAAGACCCACTCCCATGAAAAACATGTTTTGGGAGCATTTAACATTTTTCTGATAGAGGCCATTTTGACAAATAACCTCAACTCTAAACCTTACACTGCATTTCTGAGTAATTCTTAAATCGGTTGTTATGTAGTAAACACTCTGGGCGGGCCTCAAGCTGCTACCTTTTCTACTCCATTCTGATCATCCACTTACAGACAAACTGATTCATGAACGTCTTTGTTTTCCTCATCTGAGATGGAATCTGGATCTAGATTTTTGGATTTCTGGATTTCTAATTTTATGCTTTGGTTGTGAGGGGCTGAATTTCTAATCAACTTCTGCTCTTCTTCAAACACTATCTCCTCGAAAACCACAGTTTTTTATTTTATTTTGGCTCAGAACGGCATCATGATGATAACAAAAAAACACTGGGGACACTTTGAAAATGGATCAAAAGATGATCAATGAGGGTCTTAATGAACGGGCCATATGGGATACAGGGCAAATCTGCAATTAAAAAAACACAGCCCAGAATTGGCTGGCAGAGGTTGTATATGCTATCCAGTTGGACAGGCTGCGGTTCTACAGATCGGGTTCACAGAGCAAATTTGACAACAGTTGGAAACCCTTTCTGGCCCACAACACTAAGATTTGAACTGAGATATTAAGAAGCTGGACTCTAGGTGGAGAGACATTGAGTCTGAGACACTCACAAATGTAATTTCACATTTCTTCCCCTGCATAAATTGTGTCAGATCACAACATACATTCCTGTATTCATTTTTATATCATCACTGTAATCTGGTTAGCTTATTTTGATTTTTGTTTTCTTTTGTAATTTTTAGTCTACTGTTTTTTTTTGTGTGTTTCTGTATTTTTCTCCCTCTGTTTGTCTATATTTTATACTGTTTGTTTACTTAAATGTGAAAATAAAATATAAAAGAAAAAAAAACACAGCCCTATGTAATACTGAAAATTGAGCTATATTAAAAATAATAATAATAAAAATGTATTTAAATGAGAAAAATACATAAAATAAAAACCCCCACCACATTGATCCCAAAAGTTGTGATGGAGAACAAAATAATCACAAAAAAGACACCAATATGTTCATGTACATAACTGGAATTTTAAAATAAAATAAAAACACTCCTCACAAAAAACAATATTCAGTGGTCTTTAGTAACTCCAACTTTTTTAGACAGTGGTTAAATCTAGAAGAAAACAACTGAATCTTGCTGTAGACTCTGAGAGAAGGCAGTCATTTGTTCTCACTTGGAGAAGCTGTAAGAAAAAACTTCTTTCTGTCCAGATGATAGATAAGTGACCAGATAACCCACTAAAACTGACAAAAAATAAATATCTTATCCCAAATCAGGTTGCAACATCTGATTTCAAATAAGTCTGAGCAGAATTCCAATCACATGATCAGATCAGCACGTCCCTACTACTAGGGCTGTGGATCATTGCTTAGGTCAGGGGTAGGGAACCCTGGTCCTCGAGAGTCGCCTTCCTGGATGTTTTCCAATATACCCTGTTCCGGCATGTTCTTATTGGCTAAACACACATGAACCAGTCCCTACTCATGACTGATTACCTGGTTCAGGTGTGTCCAGACAATAAGAACGTGCCAGAGCAGGGTATATAGGAAAACATGCAGGAAGCCGGCTCTCGAGGACCAGGGTTCACTACCCCTGGCTTAGGTGGCGATCCGATTCAATTCACAAATCAAGAGCAACTACTCACGAGTTGAACCACAATTCTTACTTTTTATTATAATATTTATTGCTATGTGTATGTCTATTTACTAGATGGATGAAAATTTAAATTATTTGTATTTAATCATCATTTATAGCTTTATTTAGAACAGGTGATCAGAATCATCTAAACTGATTAAAAAAAACACGATAAAAAGACATTTTTTGTCATTTTAAAGTTTATTTGCTTTTCAATCTTCAGGTTCAGCAGTAAAACAACATAAAAAAGGATAAAAATCTCTTTTGTTTTGGGTCATTTAACAACAAAACCTGAAAATGTTCTCCATAGTTTTCTATCCCCAAAGTTCTTCAATATTTTACGTTCTAATCATCACATATTGGTGCAGAGCCTGTATGAAAAAAGGTATTTTTTCGCAGCAGAATCAGCTGCTTCTTCAGAATAAGCTGGAGTTTCGTTAATTACGTCAAATGTTGAAGAGTTATCATAACTAGTGATGTCCCGATCAGGTTTTTGGGCCCGATCCGATCCCGAGTCATCTGATTTTGTGTATCTGCCGATACCGAGTCCTGATCCGATACTTTTATAAGACATTTAAAACATAAAATAATTGAAGAAACAGATTAGTGTTGTCCCTTATTTATATTTCATTGACCTTCTTTTATCATTAAAAACTTAAAACACTTCTGTGAAGTAGCTTTAATAAACAAGTAAAAATACAGCAAATATAAACTAGGAAAACAATACAATTTTCTTGTTATATAAGTGATAATTAGTCATGTGAGAAAGTTTAGTGACTTTAGCTTTAACATCTTTAGAGCTATTGAACATTTTTGACCAAATGTGATTCCTGTCCTCATTTAAAATTCTTAAAAATAAATGACTTTGTTTTAGCACAAAATTTGATGAGTGTTCATTAATAGCTGATGTCATTATTAGTTTTAATTTATTAGTTTTATTTATCTATTTATTAAGATTATGTGCTTATTTTTTAAGTTCTTAAGACATTACATTTTCGGTTTATTACCACAGTAGTTAATTTTTTTAACTGTTATTTCTCTGTCAGATAAATAAAACAGGCATATCAAAGGACAGCT
>NC_050531.1:25776890-25792234 GCF_002922805.2 Oryzias melastigma | reverse complement strand
AGAAGTGCTCTTCCAGGGGTTTTAGCTCATGTCCAACTTTAAAGAACATTTTGTAAATGTGGTTTAAGGGTTTGTCATGTTCTTGTTCCCCTAGTTTCTCTCTCTCTAAAAACTATATATGATTTATAATTCTATAAATATATTGCATATATTATATTTATATTCTATCTATGTATAAGGAATATATAAAATGAGTTTGAGTATCTCTTTCTAATATATGTATATATGATTTATAATTCTACAAGTATATTATATTAATTTCTATTCTATATATTAGAAATATGAGACTGAGTTTGATTATCTCTATCTCCCTCTCTAAAAATATATGATTTATAATTCTGTAAATATATTGCGTATATTATATTTGTATCTTTCTCTTTATCTTTCTAAAATAAAACTATATGTGTTCATATATATTGAAATAGCTGAGTTGTTTATTTATTTTTTGCTTCTATTACTGTTAAGCCCAGAATAAATGATAAATTATGCCAACCCATGTGTACTGGATCATAGCTAAATGTATGATGTTTGCAACAAAGAAAACATTTTGAAAATCGGTTGAGTATTCAGCGAGTTATGATCGATTAAGCGCGAGGACTCTTCGTTGCGCCTGTCAAACAGATTACAACAAGTGGACAGGCCGACCGGTCCAAGATGGCGGCCCCGCGGCTCGTCAGCGCCAGTAGGGAGTAGCGGTCGATGCGGCATCTACTCTCTATTATATCTATGGTTTAGCCATCTGTCTGCAGCATGAAGAGCTTCACATTAAAAAGAAACATAAACTGTCTTTTTCTGTTGGAATACCTTTATAGGTTGTTGTTTGTGTTATGACAATAGAGACACTTGCTGTCAGTTTAAAGCGTTTTTAAAAGAGTTATTGGTCCCTGAAGTTAGCTTTCTAGCTAGCTTTGTTTACGTTAGCCTTCTGCTTGAGCTGCTGCCGTTTTCTGCTGTATTTTTTGGTGATGACATTTTGTGATCTTTTCATGACATGCAGACTTCTAGTGGAGTATTTATCCATAAAGATAAGATGAAATAAAAAGCACCGATCATAATGAGAATTAATGAAATATCTGATCCTGATCGGACAAAGAAGTCCGATTCCGATTGAGTCCCCAATCATGTGATCGGCCCCGATTTCCGATCACGTGATCGGATCGGGACATCCCTAATCATAACCAAAAGAATGTAAACACTGGCACTAAGGTTGCGATGTTAAAGCTAATTCATTTTTTCAGAAGTCACGTCTGTGAGCGGAAATTCCGTCTCAGTTTCTGAACAGAAAAAAAGCTCTCGCTAGTTTTACTCTGAAAACCTTAAGCTTCACCGTCACGAAGATGTGTTTACTTCCGTTGGGAGTACGGCGGCTCTTTTGGACTTTATTTTAGTTCTTTAACTTAAAATCCTACATTAATCTGCATTTCAGAGCAAAAATACATCGTCCCCAATTGATATTTTGATCATATTTTGCTACAATTTACTACATTTATAAAGATCACGAATCAGCGATCTTGAACGTCGCAAATATCCGTACTCGAAATTTTGGGAGCAGATGGCGAATACCCGAGCACCCGGATACTCGTTACAGCCCTTCCTACTACTAATGTGTTTTGTCAGCTGCTTTCCTTTAGAATGGAGCTCAAAGCATCAGGCACTCACCTTCATGCACTTCTGTATTTATCCTAATAATGGATTATTCTGTTTCACTAGCATGTTTAGCAAAGATGATTGAACAGTAAGGACACTTGTACAAATCTCAATTTTTTAAAGAAAAAAATATAGATTACTACACTAAAGAAAATTGAAAAACTATTTTTTCTGCCTTTGGTTTGTAGAAACGAGGTTTTGTTTTTTGTAAATGTGAGCTTCCCATCGTGTGGGCGATACAAGTCTATTGTGCCATTTCTCTTCTATCATTTCTATTTCGTTATTTTTATTGCTCAACTTTTGTGCAAAAATGTATTTTCATACTAAGAAACTTGAAACTGTTATGCACTTAAAAACAATGTTTCTCATTTGTGACGATTCTGTTACGTTATTTGAAAAAATAGTCAGAGAAAAGTAAGTCATGACTTTTTGGTCAATTTTTTCAAAGAATAATATATTATAAAATACTATTTTTTCCATACCGCCCAGCACTGATAAGTCATGCAGGCATCAAGAGCATTAAAGCTTCTCACCACACGAGAGAAGAGCCTCAGGGTCTCCAGGTCCTCCAGAATGTTGCTGTTTTTGGTGGTGATCAAAACCATGTAGAGCTTCTCCAAAGGCTGGTAGACATAGCGGACGCTGTCTGTCTCCACAAAAGTGTGTTGCTTTCCTGTGTTCATGAGCTTTGGGAAGGCCGCCAGGAGCCCCTCAATCCTGGTTCGAGTCATCTCCACAAACTGCCGCGATACAATGGCCTTTCCAGCCTTGGTGCACACCGCCGCTGCCAACAGCACCTGTGCAGGAGAGTAACGATCACCATGGTTTATTGTCCAACACTAGAAAGTGTGAAGGACATCAATATTTTGAGTGCAAACATAGAAAAATGTCAGGTTTTTTTTAGAACATGAACCTGTGAATGACCCTCCCTCATAGTGACCCTGCTCTAGAACAATTTGAAATAATCATAAATAATTCAGACTCTTCTACTGCAAATAGTTTGACCAAGACGCCGGTCCTTCTGCTTCCTACTTTAGCTTCATTAAACACCCATTGATGTGGTTTTGTGGTCCTCCTCTTCCTTTTTCCAAACATAACCACTGTCGCTCAAACATCTCAAACAAAGGCACTAGGGATGGGGGTCCATTATTAGATACATCCATCGTGATCCATAAAACGATTTGGAATCGTTTTGTTAATTTTTCAAAGAATTAAGAATCGACTGATTATTGTGAATTATTGTAAAAGCAGAACTTGAACACAAAAGTGTTTTTTTGAACTGAGACATTTTTGTAGAGCAAACAAACATGGCTAACTCTTCCCAGACTTCACTTAAAGCAAATGTTTGGAAGCATTTTGGCTTTTTAAAGGTGCTTTTACACTGAACGCAATTGGCGCAACAAATTCAAATGCCCCACCCCTCTTTCACCGCACAGCAAATTTGCTGCTTGCTACCTGTCAAAAAATTTGTTTCTGACGCTGTGGCTGCAGGTCTGTCTGTGGATATCTCATTCAGAATGAATGGAAGACACAGATGATGTTAAGGAATAAGGTTTATTTATTGTTAAGAGAACATCGGTAATCACTTCTCCATGTTTTGGTTTAGGATTAATACTAAAAGACGTTCCCGGTACGGGGGACTGCGTCTGTATGACAGCCACTTCCACTGTGTTTCTATGTCTCTGTGGCTCAGCTGAAAGGCTCACCGTCTCATATTAATCCGAGGGGGAAAAATAATATGACAGTACTCTAGAGCAGGGTTTTTCAACCTTTTTTGAGCCAAGGTACACTTTTTCCATGAAAAAAATCCCACGGCACACTAGCATCCAAAAAGGTAAAAAAATAGTCTGTATTGATGTACAGTCCCTCCACAATCTAGTGTACATGTTTTTTATATAAGTGGGAAGCATCATTAATCAAGTTGGTCAAGTTAAACGTATATCTCGTCAAAACAGTCTACATTTATTATCATTATGAATGATTGAAAAAAATCTTTAAAAAAATACTTCTAAATAATCAGTTTTTATGACATTTTTTTCTCTTTTTTTAAATACTTCCAAAACTATCAGACAAAGTAAAAACAACGTTCTTTTCTTGTTTCCCTCCACAATAGTGATGAGAATTCTGGCTAAAAATTCAATTCTTTTGCATTAGTTTTCCTAAAATGGTGGCTCTTTTGACATTAAGAAAGACAAAAAAGTCTTAGCTTTGAGGATGTCATCTGCTTTCTTCTCTCAGTGATGATCTGCTCCGTTTTAGAGAAGATTCTCTCAGTTCTCAGGTGTCTGGACAGGTTGATTGTGGAGCCATAAATATATACAGAATATATATACATATAGAGTATTTCCTGCAGACAGTTCCTTCATACTATCAAGAAAAGTCAAATGATTCCAGTTTTTATCTTCTTTTTCTTCTCATTTTCTTTACATTTTGTGTTGATGTTTTCTCTCTATCTCTCTCCCTATTTGGCTCTTGCGCTGCTGAACGTGTAAGCCCCTCCCCGTCCACTCAGCGCGCACACTTAACCCAATGCATCATGGGGGCTGTAGTGCATAAACTCACGCAGATGCTGGCATACTGTCATTTCTGAGCTTCATTCTTTTGTTCACTTTTTAAACTGTCTGACGTCGGATCCCGCTGGAAGCTACACCGCTAAACACGAGCTTTAGCTGTTATTTTAGTTGGAACTGAGAGACTTTATGAGCCGAATCAGAACAAGTGAGGACGTTAACCACTTCTGATTGGTCAGATTGATGACATGTGATCAAGCCTCCAACAATGATTGGCAGAGACAGTTGAAGGGGGAGGAATTTTTCTAAAAGCTGAGTTTGAGGCTAGTTTTGCGGCTGGATTGCGGTAACATCATTCTAATTAAAGAGTCATTTATAGAATCAAAGAAAAATGTATTTTACTGTCTTGCATATCCAAAACTATCGAGTGTTAAATCAGGGCCGTTTGGATGAACACAGAGCGTATACCATAGTGATGATAAATGTTTTAGATATGTGAAAAACTGTACTTCCCCGCGGCACACCGGACCCATCTCTCACGGCACACTAGTGTGCCGCGGCACACTGGTTGAAAAACACTGCTCTAGAGTGTGACCAATTTGGTGTCATTTGCGACCAAATTTTTCCATTGGTGCGCCTAAAAAATTCTTGGTCCTCTGAACTATAGACCCCCTGAAGGTAGGTGTGGGCATTCAGAAGGACTGAGGAAGGAGGGATACGTTATTCTATAAACTTAATAGTTTCGCTTTCAGTAAAAAAACAGTTTCTCCATTGCCGTCCCTCCTTCCTCCTCCAGTTTTGCACCACAGCTAAACGTTGCATCCAATAAGAAAGAGAGCTTTCTTACATTCTAGGTTACGTACGGTAAACATCCTTCTTCTTGCTACCGTTTGGGCAAGGCAAATGTTCGAAAGGTGAGACAGCGCCATCTGCAGTCAATAGTCGACTATTCTCTGACTATTTTTTTCGATTAGTCGACTAATCGGTTCGTCCGGCGACTGGATGTAAAACATTCATCTTAACCATTATTATCTTTAAACTTGAGGTCTGTAAGTTATATTCTAACTAAATAAAGACAATAGTTTATTAATCTTTTAATGAATCATGCAGGTTTTGTCATTCATTTGTTTCTGGCATTAAAACAAGACTTAAATCAAATAATGCAATCCGAATCAACAACAGAAAACTTATTAAAAGCCTGAAATTCTTTTTTAAAGCTTTAATATATATATTTAATAAAACATGTATAGTGTATTTTAAGAGCTATTTGCAGATATAAACACACTCAAAATATTTGCTCACTGAGGCCCATTTATTAAAGCAAAACACTAATAACATCTTTGAACTCAACATATTCCTATACATATAAAACCTGATGCCCATAGAAACAAAGAAAATAAATAAAAAGGGAGAAAATTATATATTTTTAAAAAGGGAGAAAAGCAGGAGATGTTAGAATGTACATCAGTACTTTCATTCTTTCACCACCTACATCCACTGCACATGAGCAGACTGATACTTCATATTTTCAGTTTGGGGGAGAACCCATGAATCTGTGTTACTTCTTTAATGTTGTGGTTGCTTTGCTGTTTGTTGTCGTTTTGTGACTTTAAGTTACATTTACTTGTAGCTTAATGCAGATAATGTGATGCTACACTTGTAAACTTAGCTCTGGACTTTTAGGTGAGCTCCTTCACTTCTGGGACTCGTAGTTTTAAATCATTCTATAACTCTGCTGCAGATCCGTACCGACACACAGCCTCTCTGTCTGCGCGGTGAATGTTTCATAATCCGCTCTTCGAACCGGACGACGTGATCCCGGCGCAAAATATGGATGAAGCCTTGGACAAGCGGTTCATTTCCAGTGTAAACTCGTTATCCGCGCCGCCCTCGCGGCGTTTGGTTGGAAGAGCGCAGATTATGAAACGTTCACTATGCAGACAGAAGCGCCGTAGACACGGATCTGCTGCAGATCTTCTGGTTCATCCCTAAACAGCGCAGTAATGACAGCGGCGGCGGAGCTAGCTGTGTTAGAGTTAGCGCCGATGTTAGCTTAGCTAGACGAAGCTCTCTGTACAGTGGGATCAAACTCCGTCTCAACAAGCTTCATCTTCAGGTGATCATTTATCGCCATAGTGCTCTCATAGAACACAAATTCTGTCGTGCAGAAATTACATTTGACACTTTTTCCTCTTTTATTTTCCTTATGCTTCCCACATTTTCGAGCGAGCGTGTTGTTTTGAGCCTACCGAGAACTTCCTGTTACGTCACTGCTGACCGGATTAGCACCACTGCGCATGTGTGACAAAGAGAATGGAAGACCCCCGCAATCCAAGGCGCGAACCATCGTTTTAAGATCAAAACAAGGAAAAAACAAACAAAAAAACGACGCTTCGACGACCAAAATAGTAGTCTATTGTAGACTATTGTAATTATTAATAGTAGATTAGTCGTCGATTAGTCGAATAATCGTGGCAGCTCTAATCAGTAATACCGTCTTTGTCAAGCATCGACACCCCATGAATTTGAATTATCTGTAAAATTCAGTATTAACAATAGTAAACATGAACAGCAGTGCCACTAATTTCTGTAAACAACAGAACAAGAATTAAGTAATTCAAAGAGCTGCCAGGCACATTGGTGCAACGTGTGCCCCCATCTACCTCCAAAGGAACGTCTCACCAAAGGATGACAAAACGTTTTACAGCCTCTTCAAACAAAAATAAAAGACCAATACTTGGTGAGAACCCATCGGGAATGAATCGCAGGAATAAATATCCCAATATCGATATTTTGGCACACCTCTATTGACTACTGTAAAGTGTTACATATCAACGTCCGCTTCAGAATCCACTGGAATTAATTGTGTCAACAGTTGAAGAGTTACTGTACTCGAAAGAATGTCAACACTGGAACTAAAGCCCTGGGGTAAAAAAGGTTAAACCAAACAACCAATCAAGTAAGGAAGTTGTGATCGAGATGATCATATTTGGTTATATGTCAAAAATGCCCTTCTGACAAAAAACTCTGCATTGACCAGCACATGAACTGGACTGTGCCTTCTTGTGGTTGCACATCATTGGTAGAGAGAGAATATGCTTTTACCTCCTGCTTTTTTTCCCTCAGTTACTCTTCTGTCCAACAGCATTTATTAAACTCAGAAGAAGTCCTTTGGAATGTTACTTCAATGAGAGGGTAAGAATACAAACTAGATTAATGTGAAAATAATCAGTTTATTGAAGTAGAACGTCGTTGCTCGTTTCCAACATTCAAAATTGTAGCTTAGATCAATTTATAAGTGTTCATGGTAGTCTTTTAATTATGATAATGTTGTAGAAATCTTTAGAGACCAGAGAGCTCCACGCCTACTGAGAAGCCCCTAGTCCCCGTCTCACCCCCGCGGCCAAAGAATGTCCGTTACCGATCCGTACTCATCAAAAACACTTCTGATCATGCTGTATAAACCTTTATTAAAAACATTGGAGTAATGCTCAGTATAAAAAGTTTTTTTTAATCCAGAACAACAGACTGCATACCTCACATGAGCCATCACTCTGTCCCTTAAAAAAAAAAAATAAAAAAAAAATAAAAACCTTGCATTTCGTCCTTCATCAGTTAAGTGCCAGACTGCTTCTCTTTACAGAATTGCCAGTTCCATCCATAATAAACGCCTGCTCTGGATGATAATCCTCTGTGATTTTTAGGAAATTTTCGAATAAACAGGAGAACACAGTGAAGATGTTTTGAAAAGTTATAAAATACACAGCACATTTAGTATGTTCTTATAAATGTTGCCACAGTTATCTATCCAGTGATGAATCTGTCTGGTAGCTTGTTTACCAGTAAACTATATTAAAACAGTGACAATAAAAACATTCAATTTATGGCCCACATTGTAGTTTGACGGGGCTTTCATCATAGACCAATCAGAAGAAAGCCAGTGTGTCCGCCCCCAATTGTCAAAAGTCCTTTTTCACTCCTTTTTTTCGCGACTGGAGTAAGAGTCCGCACAAGCACACATGACCAAAATGTTCTGCATGCACACACTCACCGAGATTCTGCTTGAAGGCATGCATCACTCGTGCCCGAGAGACTAGCTCACGCACACTGAAGTAGACCGTCTCTTGTGCGCAAGGAGTTTTTCTGCTTGCAGAGGATTAAACACGAGCGCTGGAGCAGAAAGCGCTCGTGGGGGCCAGAATTATCCTCTCAGGGGTCCGAACTGTCTGCGAAGAATATTTGATTCGCGCTTGGAGAGGTCTTATTTCTGCGTGGAATTTTGATTAAAAAAAAAGGAAAAAAAAGCCATACCTTTACATTTTCTCCCGTTAGCCTACAGCCCCACACATCCCAACCTAACATGAAACAAAAATGGTGAGCTGGTGCACTGAATGGTGGGTACATCAGAATGGAGCCGAGTAGGGCTGTGGATCATCACATAAGTGGCGATCCGATTCGATTAACGAATCAAGAGCAACGATTAACGAGTTGAACCACGATTCTTACTTTTTATTATCAATTTTATTGCTATGTGTATTAGGGATGTACCGATCCGATCACATGATCGGAAATCTGGCCCAATCACGTGTTTCAGGACTCGATCGGAAATCAAACTTCTTTGTCCGATCAGGATCAGATATTTCATTAATTCTCGTTATGATCAGAGCTTTATATTTCATCTTATCATTACGGACATGACTGCTTGTCATGAAAAGATCACGTCATCACCAGAAGCTCAAGCAGAAGGCTAATGTAAACAAAGCTAGCTAGAAAGCTACCTTCCGGGACCAATAACTCTTTTAAAAACGCTTTAAACTGACAGCAAGTGTCTCTATTGTCATAACTCAAACAACAACTTCTAAAGGTATTCCAACAGAAAAAGACAGTTTTGATTCTTTTTAATGTGAAGCTCTTCATGCTGCAGACAGATGGCTAAACAGCAGCTGCTAACTGCTACATGCTAGTGCCGTGATTTAACTCCTTAGGACCCGAGCTGTCCTTTGATATGCCTGTTTGATTTATCTGACAGAGAAATAACAGTTAAGAAAATTAACTACTGTGGTAATAAAACCAAAAATGTGATGTCTTAAGAACTTAAAAAATAAGCACATAACCTTAATAAATAAATAAATAAAACTAATAAATTATAACTACTACTAATATCAGCTATTCATGAACACTCATCAAATTTTGTGCTAAAACAAAGTCATTTATTTTTAAGAATTTTAAATGAGGACAGGAATCACATTTGGTCAAAAATGTTCAATAGCTCTAAAGATGTTAAAGCTAAAGTCACTAAACTTTATCACATGACTAATTATCACTTGTATAACAAGAAAATTGTATTTTTTTCCTAGTTTATATTTGCTGTATTTTTAATTGTTTTTTAAAGCTACTTCACAAAGGTGTTCTATTAAGTTTTTAATGGTAAAAGAAGGTTAATTAAAAATAAATAAGGGACAACACTAATCTGTTTATTCAATTTATTCATGTTTTAAATGTCTTATAAAAGTATCGGATCGAGACTCGGTATCGGCAGATACACAAAATCAGATGACTCGGAATCGGATCGGGCCCAAAAAAACCTGATCGGGACATCACTTATGTGTATGTCTAGATGGATGAAAATAGAAATTATTTGTATTTAATCATCATTTATACCTTTATTTAGAACAAGTAATCAGAACCAACTAAACAGATTTAAAAAAACACAAAGATTCAGATAGAAAGACATTTTTTTGTCATTTTAAAGTTTATTTGTTTTTCAATCTTCAGGTTCATCAGTAAAACAACATAAAAAGGATAAAAAACTGTTTTAGGCCATTTAACAACAAAACCTGAAAATGTTCTACACAGTTTTTTATCTTCGAAGTTCTTCAATATTTTACGTTCTAAGCCTCACATATTCCTGCAGAGCCTGTATAAAAAAAAAAGTTTTAGCGCAGTAGAATCATCCGATTCACGTTGATTACATCCACCTTTCAGCAGTACGAGTCTGTTTCTTCAGAATAAGCTGGAGTTTCGTTAATTACGTCAAATATTGAAGAGTTACCATAACCAAAATAATGCCAACACTGGAGCTAAAGCTCCGATGTTAAAGCTAATTCATTTTTCCAGAAGTTATGTCTGTGAGCGGAACTTCAGTCTCAGTTTCTGAACAGAAAAAAAGCTCTTGCTAGTTTTACTTTGAAAACCGGAAGCTTCACCGTCACGAAGATGTGTTTACTTCCGTTGGGAGTATGGCGGCTCTTTTGGCTTTGTTTTAGTTCTTAAACTTAAATTCCTGCATTAATCTGCATTTCAGAACAAAAATACATTGTCCCCAATTGATATTTTGATCATATTTTGCTACAATTTACTACATTTATAAAGATCACGAATCAGCGATCTTGGACGTCGCAAATATCCGTACTCAAATTTTTGGGAGCAGATCGCGAATACCCGAGCACCCGGATACTCGTTACAGCCCTAGAGCTGAGTTTATGGCCTGCAGATTGTAGTTTGTGCAGAAAAAAAAATGCATGCTTTTTCAAACTACATTTTTTTTTCACCTGCCCTTGTTTCACTATTATTTGATTAAAGAAATAGTCAGAAATGGACACAAATGTCCTTCAGGACCAACTTTGGACACACTGACTAGAGGGTTTCCAAGGCAACCATCAAATGACAGGACCTCTTGCAATCATGGGTGACACTGAGCTGTACACCTGTGAACCAGGTAGTGCATAAAGGTGCACCACTGTTCATTTGATTTACCCACACTCCTTAGCGTCTCGACAGCTTGCCAGATGAAGCCTGACTGAAATTATGCATATTTTGAGTTGATTACAGAAAAAAACTCCAGATGTTCAGTCTTTGCGCCTAAAAATAGAAATTACCTCAGAACACTGACTCTATTAGTGAAGCCAATAATTATATTAATGTACAACCCTTGAACCCATCGGAACCTCGAAGTTGGACGGTGTGCCACATAAACCATGACCAGGCTACCAGGCTGGCTGGCTGGCTGGCTGGCTGTCTCTTGGCAGCTGCCAGAGCAGGACCGAGCTGTTCGAGATCTGAGACACGATCTGAAGGGAATTCTCGTATTGACTAGCAGCAGCTCGGCTCAGACGAACAGAACCTTAATGACATTCATACCCAACACGGAAAAGTGTACTCCGCTCCCGGGCCGAACACGTCCCTTTATCAACTTCGGTCGGCCCAGTGCGGTTCGACAACAAACGCTAGCCTTGCTAGCGGTTGTAACTTGTTAAATGAAAACAGTATTACGCCGTACCACTGTATGCTGGACCCAAGCTTAACCAAACCAGAACCAGAGGACGGGTTTGTCCCCTGACTTTAGTTCCGTTCCGGAGCGCAGCAGCTAGCTGCTAGCCAATGTTATGCTAGTCTCAGGCCCGACGCGGGCTGGAACAGGGGGTCCAGTTCTAGACAGAAACCTACCATTGTGGTCTGTCTCCGGGATTCCAATGAAGTCCGTTTCTTGTGGTTCCGATTCTGATTTTGGTTCAGGGAGTGTAATCTCCGACAACGCGAGCGGCTTCCACTGACTGCTAGCGTCAATATGGCCGCCGCAGAGCCACGTCTCCACCGGAAGGAGCGCGCGGCCCTGATCAGCTTGCGTGGAAAACAGTGACGTGTCACGAAGACACCAAACTACTCTGTCGAGTGCCTGTCAGCTTGCAATCTCTCCAAAGAGTATCCGTTTTGGACGCAAAGCGATGTTTTTTTTTTTTTGTTTTTTTTTTAATGCTTTATTAACAACTGAGATACATTACATAGAATTGCGATGTTATCAGCAACATCATTACGTATCACAACAACCACAATTACCCAACATAACATACAAAACATAAATAAAACAACATAAAAGAGACTTAGCATAATAATACACATAGGCATATAAAAAAAAATAAAACCATAAATGACAATGTAATTTTGTTAGGGGTTCTCATTAAGTTTGTATTTCTTAACAAAACTAAGTATTTTCAATCTATTTTTCATTTTCATATAAGTAAGTGACTACAAATAAAAACAGAGCTCCTTGTGAAAAGTACTAAGAAGTGATTTTGTCTTCAAAAATATATTTTTGTGAATAAAAATTTTTTCTTGTAATAGCAGGGCATTAAGAATTATATTTTTTTGGTCTATTAGAAATCACCACCCCAAATAAAACATTTTTACATCCAAATGAACTGGAGCAGCAATTTTAGAAGAAAACCAAAAACAAAACTCTTCCCAAAATGTATTAATAATTCTACAGTTAAAGAATAAATGATCCACAGTCTCAATGTCATTTAAACAAAACCTACAGCCTTCTCATCAAAACCAAATCTGTGTCTCAAAAATTCCTTCGATGGATAAATATCATTAATTATTTAAAATGAATCTCTTTAGATGAGTTTCCAATACAATAAAACTTGTTGATGAAAGTCAGAAAGTTTGATTGGCAGTTTCTTCAGGTTAGTCACATTTCAGCAGGAAGTTGATTCCACCTACATCACCGAATATTTTGGAGGGAAACTGAAACCAGAAACCCTTTTTGTTTTTTAAGAAAGATCTCAGCCAGTTGATTTTAATAGGGCCATCTAAACATTCGACATCATTAGCTTTAAGCCCTCTTCATATTCTGTTAGCATTACACTTTTTCTGATATAATGAGTCTTGTATTCCAAATGAACTTAAAATTAGCTTGATTTATGGTTTTAATTGCTGGTTTAGGGAAGGATAAAGAATGTGCTGGGTAGGTTACTCTTGATAGGGATTCCATCTTTACTAGAAAAACTCTACCCAGAATATAAATATCACGTTTAGACCACAAATTTAGGTTTAATTTGCATTTATCTATAGTTTTACAAAATTTCAGATCCTCTAACATTTTGGTATCTTTGGTTAAGTGGGCTGCTAATTTCCAGGATCAGGTATGTTTAGCCAATAAGGAGCTTCAATGGAAGGTTGGTTGGAAAACATGTAGGACACCGGCCCTCGAGGCCTGGATTTGAATACCCCTGCTCTAGACTGTTGAAGGCTTTAAAGAAATCAAGAAACAAGATGAAGCCTTCGTCTTCAATCAGATGGTTGTCGTCACAGGTCCAATATGAGTCGGATATTATTATGAATTGATCGCCCTTTCAAAAACCCAGATTGAGTGTCAGAAATAATCTGGGAGATCCCAGTTTTCATTCTGATGGAAAAATATGGGTTAAGATTTTATAATCATTATTGCGCAGGGTTATTGGTCTCAGATGATCAATTAGTCGAGGGTCTTTGCCAGGTTTAGGGATAAGCGGGATGACGCCTTGCTTCATAGTGGCTGGTAGAATGTGCGTGTGAGTTATTTCTTTCAGTGTCAGGAAGAGGAGGTCTTGCACATGTTTCCAGAAATGTCTATAAAAAATAGCAGTCAGCCCATCTGAACCTGGAGATTTGTCCAAAGCTAAGCACCTCACAGCATCTTCTACTTCTGACATGGTGATCTCTGCCTCACAGAGCTCTCTGCAGGCATCATCTATTTTAGGGACCAAATGTTTGATCTGATTCATAAAGGCTACAGCATCATGATGGGAGTAAGAGGATGATTATAGCTCCTTGTAGAACTGGAATATTTCTTTTGTAATTACTGAAGGATCTTTGCCCTCCACATCATTAATTAACAAAGTTTTAACACTGTTCTGTTCTTGTCTCATTTTTTCCAATCTACAGAAGTACACTGAACTTTTCTTTCCCTCCTCAACCAATCTTGCTCTGGACCTGATATACGCACCTTTGGCCTTATTTGTATAAATTTTATCCAAGGAGGATTGCAAGAAGATCAATCTCTGTTTATGATTTTCATCTGAATCCCGATGGTGACAAATTGAATTAATTTCCTTAATGATTTCTTCTTCCTTCAGTTTGTTTTGTTTACTCAACTGTTTGCTTCTCGTAATGCAGATTTGGCGTCCCTTATATTAAAAAAAAATCCATTTACCCCTATAAGATGTGAATTTAGCTTCCCTACAAATGTTATTAATTGTACTAATGACATCTTGACAGTATGTTTCATCGTTAAGAAGATTAGAATTAAATTCCCAGTATAGCCTTTATTTCTCGGTTGAGGGTTTTGAGGGTAGATACAAAGTCTGACCATACTGTGATCCGTTAGCGGAGCAGCTGAAATGTTCACTTTTGAGATAAAACTCTACCATCTGAGACTAACCAAAAGTCTAATCGAGACTTAGCTGTACCATCCAGTTTAAACCAGGTAGCGGTTCGAGTATCAGGGTTATCTCTACCCCAGACATCCATTAGGTCTAGCTCTGTGCAGAAGTTAAGTAATATTGGATTATGATGGTGATTCAGAAACACGGATGGAGATCTATCTAGTCAATCACCATGTCAAAATCACCCCCAATTATTTGTATTTGAACAGGATATCTTTGTCTGAGGTCTTTAAATGTGTTGTTGATCAACTGGGAAAATATTCATTTATTTTGAGCATCAGAATTATAGCCATAAACATTACCTAGTATCAGAAAACATTCATCAAGGTGAAAAACACAAATGATCCATCGACCTGAATCATCCCTTCTCACTATTAACAGTTTCCCTGGAAAATTATTCAGTAGTATAGCGACACCTGCTGACCTGTTACTGCCATGACTGAAGTAGATTTTATCTCCCCACAGATTAGACCAGAATGTTTCGTCACTTTCACTGGAATGAGTTTCCTGCAGAAGGAAACGTTGAGCTCTTTGATTCTTACAAAACATTTTCTTTTAACAGAATTTCTCAGACCCCTAGCATTTAGCTTAACATAAGAACATAATGAATGTGACAAAGACATAAAAAGACAAATATATCACAAAAGGATACTTAGAGCTAAAGAAGCTGAAACTGGAAGTGTTGGTGATTGCCCTAAAACTGGGGGGAGGGGGCGGGGGGATGGGCTCGACCTGTCGACCTGGTGGTCTAGTCTCTTGGGTGCCGGTCTCCTGGGCCTGGCGGTCTCTGCCCCATGCCGGGAGTGGGATCCCCGAGATTTAAGATCTAGCAGGGGATCAATCTACATCGGAGCAGGGGGGTGTCCAGATCTCGGTGGTGCGGAGTCTGGTCCTTGCTTTCAGGAACTAGTCCTCTCCTTAACTCCATCAGTGGGTGTGCCTGGTCGGGCCTTGTTTACATCACTCCTTGGGGCCTCTGTTT
>NC_050531.1:25773681-25774922 GCF_002922805.2 Oryzias melastigma | reverse complement strand
AATCCCTGTTGTGACAGTAAAATCTGCCCAACACAAGAAGCTCTCAGCCCACATCTGTTGGCTCAGCTGTTGGACAGGACAAGTTAACTGAACTATTTTGAGATGAACTATAACTGTTCTCCAGAACAAACTTTGGATTGTCTTATTGAATCAGTTTAATCTAGACGGATCCTGATGCCATTGATGTAGCCCACCTGTCCTCTGTAGTACACATATTTTCCTGCTGCTCGGGCTTCCTCCCTCTTTGGCCCGGCCGCTGCTGGAGCCTCTCTATCAGCTTTGCAAAAATCTTCCTTGAAAACGATTCCCAGACTCTTACAAGTCGAACAGTTCTTGGTTTTTCTCCAGATGGCGTCTCTGGTGTCTCATAGCAAACTGCATGATGACCTGTCGGTGTCTGCCCTCCTCCTTTCTCCCCAACCAATGAACCAAATCCACCGCAGTGTCCATCCTCTCATTCCACTCTGGAGCGATCTTGGACAGGATACTGATAATGACATCTCGGATGTTCTCGTCATCTCTTTCTTTTAATCCTTGAAGTTTTAGGTTCCATCGCCGTTTGTAACGTTCTATTTCAGCTACTTTTTCTTTGAGTTCTTTGTTTTCTTTAACAAGTTGTGGAACTTCTTTTTCCATCTCTTTGATCTTTCCCTTGCATTCTTTAAACTCAGCTGCATTCATTTCCACGAGACGACAGATATTTGCCACCATGACGGAGTTTTCTTTTAGCTGGTGTCCAAGGTCCTCAATTTTGCAGGTTAATTTTTCAATGGCGGTGATTAGAGCTTCATCCTGAGAGACTACAAGCTGATCAACAGGTTTCATCTTGGCAGGTGTAGCAGAAGCTTTAGTAGGAGTACTCGGAGCAGGTTTTCTTTTCATGTTGCTGCTTACCTCCATCTGGGTGTAGTCGTGGTCACAGGAGTTTGTTTGTAGCGCTGTAGCTAGCTTAGCATAAGCTTTTTTCATTCTTGGACAATGTTGTCACGGCACACTGAAGGTTTGTTTTAACTAAAACAATTCAGGTCGAATATTTTTTCAATGGGAATAAGTATATCAGTCCCAAAATGTATATATTTTCAACAATCTGGGGTGAGTTTGGATGAGCTTAGTTAAAGCGTGCCACTCTAACTGCCATGCCTGCGGAAGTCCCGTAAAGCGATGTTTAAAGTACACTCAAAGAAATGATCCATTGGATTGACTCAATTTAATTAAGGGCAGGTTTTCCATCCAAAAAAAAT
>NC_050531.1:25772195-25773644 GCF_002922805.2 Oryzias melastigma | reverse complement strand
TTTGAGTAAAATGGATTAAATCTAAATGTGTCACCTTTAAGAGGGGCTTGAATCATTTTTTTGAGTGTAATGTTTTCTGTTCACAAAGAACTAAGAGTGAACAACAAAAATACACTTCTGACCGATGTTTGAAAGTTACTTCCAAACTCTAATACAAGACAGCTTCTTAATGATATTTCAACAATTTCTTACATTTCTACTTTATCAAATTTGACATTTGTTACGTGAGTCTTGTACCAACCATTGGGGCTGTTATCGCCAATAATTTCCAGAATCGTTTCCATTTTTTTTTCAATTCACTCAATTTAATTCAATTTTGAGTTTATACAGTTTACACATTTAGACAAATCTGTTTAGAAATACATGAATAATCTATGTATATATTTTTTTCATAAGATTTTCAAATTAATCTGATGCACTTCACATACTGTAAAATGTATGAGTAAAATAATAATGGCATTGTTACATACAGCAGGGGTGTCAAACTTAATCGCACAAGGGGCCAAAATCCAACCCACACCTCAGGTCACGGGCTGCACAGGCTAAACATTTAATAAATACTAAAACTAAATTTTCTAAACTGGAACTTTTTAGCATAATTATGAACTAGATATATATCATTACCTGCAATAATGCTAGTGTGGATGCGTTAAGCTGAATTTGGCCACTGAAGACGCTTGTGATGATAGCTGAAAATGCTGAAGTTGGTAGCCAGCTAAACTCCAAAATCGACAAAAATAAATAAATGAATAAAACTAAATAAATAAATACCCTCATTGGCTTAGGTGGCTATGCTAGCCAGTCGCCTGGTGGACAGTGTAGCGAGTTCCACTGCCCAGGGTCCAGCAGAGCAAGCAAGTGCTGCCGCCCAGGAGTCAGCAGAGCTAGCAGGGTCTGTCCAGACCTCCAGTCCCTAGGCACTGTGGGCAAACACAGCTGGGGTCACCACGGAAACTGAGGACAAACCCAAGGAGAAAAGAAGAAAAATATTCTATATAAAGAATTCTTAAGAAAAAGAATTTGTGAAGCAGAGTTCAAATATAAATCATATAAAAACAAACTAACAAAAATAATACGTGAAAACAAAAAAAAATATTACATGAAATTACTCGAAAATAATAAAAATAATATGAAGAACACGTGGAAAATACTACATACTATTATCAAAGATGGAAGAAAAAAATCTGATTTTCCTTCTCATTTCATAAATCCAAACGAAGAGCTCATAAACAATAAATCATTGATAGCTAACGACTTCAATAAATATTTTGTAAACTGTGGATTAGATCTTGCAAAGGAATTTCAACCTACCGATAACATAGATAGCATAATAAAAAAAACCTTGAAAATCATGGATTCTGTATTCCTAAAAAGAACTGATGAGAAAGAGGTAATTGACACAGTTAGAAAATTCCAAAACAAGCATTCCAAAGATATTAATAATTTGGA
>NC_050531.1:25770213-25770415 GCF_002922805.2 Oryzias melastigma | reverse complement strand
AGATGACTTATTACTTTGCCTCTCATACATCAAAGACTGGCTAAGTCTCAATTATCTTCAACTAAATGGGCGGCCGTGGTGCAGTGGTAGGGCGATCGACTCCTGATCAGAAGTGACCAGGTTCGATTCCTGCCTTGCCCGCTCATGTGTCGAAGTGTCCTTGGGCAAGACACTGAACCCCGAATTGCCTCTGGTGGGAGGT
>NC_050531.1:25764552-25770132 GCF_002922805.2 Oryzias melastigma | reverse complement strand
CTTAAGATTTGATCACCTTCCCCCGAGTTTCTCCCCCCTTTCTTATCATGGAAAACAACTGCTTTTTACATGCTCTCCCAAATATGGTCTTGTTCCTGTCTTTGTTTCTTAACCTAATAAAGGTCTGATGCTAATGAAGGAGGCCAGAGCGGAGGAGGAAGACATACTGCAAACATGTGCTGACTCCTCTGTCTCTCCTTTTTGCAGCAAAGAGTGTTTTGAAATTAACCTGACTGGTTCGTGTCTTTTTATTAACTTTATTAAGAAGAGACCTTTTATTTAAACCCAACACCCGCTCATGTGTCGAAGTGTCCTTGGGCAAGACACTGAACCCCGAATTGCCTCTGGTGGGAGGTTAGCGCCAGTGTTTGGCAGCGGAGCCACCACCAGTGTGTGAATGTGTGAATGTGTGAATGGGTGAATGGGTCTGTGACTGTGAAGCGCTTTGGGCCCTCGAAGGAGGGTAGAAACCGCTATACAAGTATACGCCATTTACCATTTAAATGAAAAGAAAACGGAAACCCTGATAATTGCCCCAGAGCATCAAGTACCTCCATTAAACATCACTTAGGCTCCCTCCTCCTGCAAACCTACCCTCAGAAACCTCGGAGTAATGTTTGACCAGTCTATGTCCTTCAATAATCATTCAAAACATTTGGTCAAAAACTGTTTTTACCACCTGAGAAATATTTCTAAGCTGAGAAAAATTGTAACCAAGGCTGACCTGGAGACTGTGGTCCATGCTTTTATTTCATCTCATTTAGACTATTGTAATTCTCTTTTTACTTGTTTTAATCAGTCCACAGTACATCGTCTTCAGCTGGTGCAAAATGCAGCTGCTAGGCTTTTAACTGGATCCAGCAGAAGGGCTCATATTTCACCCGTTTTATTTTTTTACATTGGCTACCCATTCGTTTTAGAATTGATTTTAAAATCTTAGTTTTGATTTTTAGAGCTCTTAATGTGCAGGCACCAGGTTTTAGTTCCCAGTTACTTGTACCATATGTTGCTAGCCGCTCCCTGGGATCCTCAGCTTTGAACCTTCTTAGAGTCCCAAAGACTCGTTATAAAACTCGAGGTGACCTCTCTTTTCAAGCAGTAACCCCAAGACTGTGGAACGCCTTGCCCTTATCGCTCCGCCTGACTGACAATGTCAAGGCTTTTAAGAAACAGCTGAAAACGCTGCTTTTTAAAAGAGCTTTTAGTTAATTTGTACTGTATTATGTTTTATTTATTGTTTTAATCTGTTTTATTTTTCTCTCATTGTTTTGTTGTGTAAGGCACTTTGTGATTTTGTCTGTGAAAGGTGCTCTATAAATAAAATTTACTTACTTACTTACTTACTATCTCTGAGCGGGGTTTAACCCTTGTGCTATCCAAGGACATAAAACAAAAGTGTCTGTGTGAGTTTGTTAAAGGGTGGTCATTTTAAAAACCGTTTCCCTAACCAGGTCTAGTCCCTGACAGGATGATTGACTCTTTTTCCCCAAAAAAAATTCTGTATGTTTCAGACACCCTCTATCACCCATGGCCACTTGGGGGCGCCAGAAACACCCCTAAAATGTGTGTTTCTCTTCGCTTCCACCGAGGGTCGCCATTTGTCCTCGTCAGTTCCTCCCTTGACCAGTAGGGCTTCTTTCCGTGTTCAGTTCTTTCCGTGGCCACTTGGGGGCGCCAGTAACACCCCCAAAATGTGTCCTTCACTTCCACCGGGGGTTGCCATTTGTCCTCGTCAGTTCCTTCCTTGACCAATAGGGGTCCTTTCTGTGTTCAGTTCTTTCCGTTGAGTTGAGTTTTTTCAGGTGTTTTTGTCCTGGTTCTGTTGGATCTCAGAGGGTCAGACACGAGGACAGGTGAGTTCTTTCAGGTGTTTTTGTCCTGGTTCTGTTGGATCTCAGACGGTCAGACACAAGGACAGCAATGGGTGGCCAGTGTACATCCTGCTGAAGGACGCACTGTACATCCAATCATTTCCACAGGACATCTTCTCAGTCAAAGCTGCCACAGCTCAAAGAGCAACGATTGTCTTCAAAGAAGGTCAGAGCAAACTCATTCACAAGAATGGAACAATCTTCGACATTCACAGTTATGACAGACTGTTTTTCCTGAACACTCTAACAGATGAAAAGTTGATGAATGTAATGTTTGTTATGGTGTTCAAACATCGCATAAAATCCTAGGTCACTGTGATTATGAAGATGTACTGAAGTTAGAAAGTGTTACAGATGGAATGAAAGTTAAAGATAAAACTGAGAAGCCTAACGTGACATGTGAAGTGTGCATAAAAGGTAAATTTGCTCAAAGTAGAAACAGAGAGTCTGATGAAAAAGCTACTAAAGCTCTAGAACTTGTACATGTTGATTTGGCTGGACCTATAGAACCTGCTGCAAAAGATGGATTTAGATATGCATTAGCTTTTACTGATGATCATTCAGGAGATGCCTTTACCTATTTCCTAAAAGCTAAAAGTGATAAAGGAACAGAAAAGTTGTTTGCTGATGTTGCACCATTTGGGAAGATTAAGTGCATCAGATCAGACAATGGAAAAGAGTTTACATCTTAAGAGTTTGAGTCTCTTTTAAGTAAAAATGTCATTAGACATGAAACTTCAGCATCCTATTCACCCCATGGCGAGATGCATGCTACTGGAGAGTAAATTGCCAAAAGAGCTGTGGACATATGCTGTTCAGACTGATATGGTCATACGCAATAGATGTTACAACTGGCATAAAGGGCAAACTCCATATTACATGTTAACTGGAAAGAAACCTGATCTGTCAAGAATGCAAATATTTGGATCAGACTGTTACGCATACAAGTATGTCAAGAAGAAGTTGGATTCACGCTGTGAAAAAGGAATTTTTGTTGGATATGACCAAAACAGTCCTGCTTATCTTGTTTTCTATCCTAAAACAGGGAAAGTTGTCAGAAACAGATTGGTCAAATTTGTCACAAAAGAAGTAAATGAAAGTTGTACTCAGACAGAAGATGAGATGTTTGAGCACATTCAGAACAGAAAAACAGCAACAGACCAAAACCCTGAGGTAGTGACAGAAACAGTTACACAGGAAATAAAAACAGAACCATCTGACACTTAAACTAATGTTGATGAAAATGAGAGAGGTTTGAGTTCACGATATCCTAAAAGAGAAAGAAGAGCACCTCAGTATTATGGATATGAAGCTAACTGTAAAGAGAGTGATTAAACTCTAACCAGTATTGACTATTGTTACAGAGCCTCATGCGATGTACCACAGACACTGAAGGAGGCCATGAGCTCATCAAACTCAGAGTTGTGGGAAAAGGCTATGAAAGAGGAGATAGATTCTCTAAAAGAGAACAAAACCTTTACGCTAACAACTTTACCTAAAGGTAAACATGTAGTGGGGGGTGGATGGGTATACACAATTAAAGAAAATCCTACTGAAACCATATATAAAGCCAGATATGTCGCTAAAGGTTACAATCAAGTCCAAGGTATTGATTATACAGAAACCTTTTCTCCAACTGCTGGTATGACATCTGTTCGTTGTCTAATGCAGATTGCTGCCCAAACTGATTTGGAGTTACATCAGATGGATATCAAGACTGCGTATTTACATGCACCAATTGATTGTGCAGTGTATATGGAACAACCTGAAGGATTTGAAGTAAAATCAGAAACTGGTCAAAAGTTAGTTTGCAAGCTCAATAAATCTTTGTACGGTCTGAAACAATCGGGACAAAACTGGAATAAAATGCTTCAGGATTTTTTCATTGAGAACAATTTTGTTCAAAATCCGGCAGATTATTGTGTTTATAGCAGACAAACAGACAATGACAAAGTGACAATCTGTGTTGACGATCTTCCTATCGACACAAGTCAAAGTCAGACACTAAAAATTGTGAAAGACATGTTGGGAAAGAAATTTAAAATTAAAGATCTTGGAAAACTTTCAACTTTTCTTGGGATTGACTTTTCACAGAAAGATGGTAAAATTAAAATGAGCCAGAAAAGGTATATATTAAAGATTCTGGAAAGGTTTGGCAGGAGATTTTGTAAGCCAAGAGCAACTCCATGTGAATCTGTTGACCCAAAGAAGTACAGCGTATTATTTGGGAGTTTAATCTATCTCTGTCTTGTACTAGACCAGATCTTAGCTTCATTGTCAGTAAACTGTCTCAGTACTTGAATGACCCAAAGCAGGAACACTGGGTAGCTGCAAAGCATGTGTTGAGATATTTAAAGGGCACTGTAAACCAGGAAATGTGTTTTAAGAAAAATGATGTTGTACTTAAGCTTGTTGCATACAGCGATGCAGATTGGGCAGAAGATCCCAATGACAGATGAAGTATGACTGGTTATTGTTTTAGTTTGTCTGAAACTGGACCTCTTATTTCCTTAAGGTCAAAGAAACAACCAACAGTTGCTTTATCAACTTGTGAGGCTTTGACAGCCACAACACAGGAAAGCCTGTATCTAAAGAACTTACAGACAGGAATGGACACTGGATCTAACTACTTACCAGTAACTATTTTTGAGGACAATCAAGGTGCACTTGCTCTTGCTAAAAAAACCTATCCATCCATCTTCTGGACCGCTTCTTCCCTTTCGGGGTCGCGGGGGTGCCGGAGCCTATCCTGGCTACTGATGGGCGAAGGCAGGGTACACCCTGGACAGGTCTCCAGTCTGTCTCAGGGCCTCAATCACACACACATTCACTCTCACATTCACACCTAGGGGCAATTTAGAGTCACCAATGAACCTATGAAGCATGTTTTTGGACGGTGGGAGGAAGCCGGAGTCCCCGGTGAAAACCCACGCATGCACGGGGAGAACATGCAAACTCCACACAGAAAGGTCCCAGCCGGGAGTCGAACCGGGGCCTTCTCGCTGTGAGGCAAGAGCGCTAACCACTGCGCCACCGTGCAGCCCTAAAAATCCCATTTCACAGCAAAAATGCAAACATGTTGACATTAGATACCACTTTGTAAGATCTGCGTTGTGTGATGGAAAAATATCTATATGCTATTGTCCTACAGTGGACATGGTGGCAGATATTCTCATCAAGCCAGTAAATAAGGTCAAAATAAATAGATCTCTGCATTATATTTGTGGAGTGTAAGTGATCATGGACACATTGGGCTGAATGAACGTTTGTCATTATTTGTATTGTCAGTGCAAGAACACTTGCACACTGTTCCTGTTTGGGAGGAGCAACATTTGTGCAGTGTGTGTAGACTCTGGTTCTGTTGGATCTCAGATGGTCAGAAACGAGGACAGGTGAGTCCTTTCATGTGTTTTGATTCTGGTTCTGTTGGGTCTCAGATGGTCAGAAACAAGGACAGGTGAGTTCTTTCACGGGTTTTAAGTCTGGTTCAGACTCTGGTTCTGGTTCTGTTGGATCTCAGATGGTCAGAAATGAGGACAGGTGAGTTCTTTCAGGTGTTTCTGTTCTGCTTCAGACTGGTTCTGGTTCTGTCGGATCTCAGACATTCAGACACAAGGACAAGCGAGTTCTTTCAGGTGTTTATTATAAAAGCTGAAGTTTCTACTCTGACAGTGAACAACAAACACTCCAGTAAGAAAATAAAAAACAA
>NC_050531.1:25760037-25763991 GCF_002922805.2 Oryzias melastigma | reverse complement strand
TCTCCTCGTACGGCTGCTTCTCCGACTGCGACAGCTTACTCCACATCTCGCCCAGCTTCTTAGCGCAGTCCCCGATGGACAGACCCGGATACTGCTGCTTCACGCTGGGCCGGTACTCGCTGCAGAACACGAAGAACGCCGACCTGCAGCAGCGCAGACGTACGCATACGCACGCAAACGCAGACACAAACACAACCACAGGCAAAGACACGGGTCAGACACCAAAGTAGTCTGGGGGATCATGTGCTGCTTCATCCATCCGTCCATGATCCATCCATGATTCATCCATCGTCGATCATCCATCCATCATCCATTCATCCATCCATCCATCCATGATTCATCCATCGTCTATCATCCATCCATCATCCATCCATCCATCGTCCATTGTCTATCATCCATCCATCATCCATCCATCATCTATCATTCCTCCATCCATTCATCCATCCATCATTTATCATCCATCCATCCATCATCCATCATCCATCCATCATCCATTCATCCATCCATCCATCCATGATTCATCCATTGTCTATCATCCATCCATCATCTATCATTCCTCCATCCATTCATCCATCCATCATTTATCATCCATCCATCCATCATCTATCATCCATCCATCCATCCATCCATCCATCATCCATCCATTCATCCAGCAGCCACACTGGTTCATCTTTGAACAAGCTCGCTAGCACGCTACGACGGAGCTCGCTAGCTTCTGGAGACCGGCGTGATCGGGCCCCCCGTGGCTAGCATACAGACCCCGGCAAGCGGCGATCCACGGCTCGGGGAGCAGCATCCAGTCCAGCACAGCTAACCACCAAACTTCGGCGGACGACGGCCCTCTACCCGGCAAGCAGCGACTACCGAGCCCAGAAAGCCCTCCTAACCCGGACCGCTATTCTGGGTGAGCGTAAACCAGCGCTTGTTGTTGTAGCATGATGCCTTCTACCTCTTCGGCTCCCAGCCCTCTTTCCTGCCCCACTTGTCATATGTTTAGTCAGGATCCCGCCTCATTTAATGAAGACAATGGTCGTTGTGTTAACTGTAGTCTGATCTCAGACCTGTTATCCAGGCTCGAACAGCTGGAAGCGCGTCTTAGCTCAATGGAAGCTAAACCAGCTAGCCATGTTGTTGTCACTCGGAGCGCTAGCCGCGCTAGCAAAGCTGACTTAGCTAGCATCCCACCGCCCTCTCAGCAGCCGGGGAATCCCCAGGATGAGTTTGTAGCTGTGGGGAAGAAGCACAGAGCTAAACTGAAGCACGTAGAGCGCCCGGAGCTCCCTGTATGTAACAGGAAGAGCTTCACATTAAAAAGAACCATAAACTGTCTTTTTCTGTTAAAATGCCTTTAGAGGTTGTTGTTTTTGTTAAGACCATAGAGACACTTGCTGTCAGTTTAAAGTGTTTTTAAAAGAGTTATTTGTCCCGGAAGTTAGCTTTTTAGCTAGTTTGTTTACATTAGCATTCTGCTTGAGCTGCTGCCGTTTTCTGGTAATAACAATTTGTGATATTTTCATGACATGCAGACTTCTAGTGAAGTATTTATCCGTAATGATTAGATGAAATATAAAGCTCTGATCATAAAGAGAATTAATGAAATATCCGATCCTGATCGGACAAAGGAGTCCGATTCAGATCGAGTCCCCCAATTGCGTGATCTGCCCCGATTTCCGATCAAGTGATAGGATCGGAACATCCCTAATGCTTACTCCTTAACATTAAAGTTAAACACATTTATAATTCATTTGAGAGCATTGTACTATCTATAAATCACCCAAACAGAAAGACTCAAAAAGCAGTTTTATTTATAATTATTTATCGCCCTCCCGGCCCGTATTCAGAATGAGTTTTCTTTTATCAAATCTTATTTTAGATTCTGACAAAATCCTAAATCCCGGGAAGACGCTAATTCAATGAATCATGTCTGTGATAGAGGTGAAAAATGTCTAATCGAGGTAGAAACAGAAAAGTACATATATGGACACATTTTACATTTAACACGACCTTCAACAAGACGTTGTGTGGAGCGACCATCACAGACAAAAACACAAGAAAACCTGATACGACGTTTGCAGACAAGCCAGCCTGAAATCCACGGAAAGGTAAACATACAAACTCGATTATTTCCAGCGTATTGGGCTGAATCCGAATTCCTCCCCGACCCTTCAAACTGTTGTGGCATTTTAAAGAGTAGAATTATCTGACAGTTGTTTTAACCCTTCCGCTCTCCTTAGTTTGTTTACATTAAAAGTGGGGTCATCTGGACCCCCCAAGACAGTGCGCTGAACTTTTTTTTATCTTTGATTTTTGAGTTTCACTAATGTCCATGACAGACATAAAATCCTGTCCACCTTTGTCATGGAAGAAATCACATATCAATATGTGGTTGGAGTCAACTGGACCCCAAAGAGAGCGGAAGGGTTAAGGGGTTACTCTCGCCAAGCTAATTAGCACCGGTACTGCGCGGTGGAGAAGCGCTTTTCTTCACGCGGGTGAAACTCTGAAGCTCAGAGGTTTACATTTAAATGTAAGTCTGGCTTTATTGTTTTAGCATGACGTTTGTAAAGTTATAAATCGATGTTGTTGTGTATTTCCGAGCGCTAGCAGCCCCGCTGCTTCTTCAGATCCACAATCAGCCAACGTTTTAATCTCCAACTCCACCACGTCTTACATGACAGCGCCCTCTATTGGCCGGCGGTGGTATTACAGTTCACCACACATGCTGTTCAAGCACAAATAACATGCTCACAGGTGTCCTGGACAGCTTACTCCCCAATGAATGTGTTTTTTTTAATGCATTTTTAAACTTGACTACCTCTTCAATACATGTTTTTTTTTAATGTTCGGATATTTATAATAAGACTGGTGTTACACATATTTACGTGTGACCAGCACAGAGTGTGATGGAAATTCATGTTTTGTCCACATGTAATACGTGCAGCCAGGATCCCGTTGCTGCATTACCGGCACGCATTTTAAGTTTGTGCAAGGCTGGGTTTCTTTTGTTGGCCGCATGTATTTAAAATTAAACTTTTAAGTTAAAGTCCCATTAACTGTCACACTCCTAAATGTGTAAATGTGTTCTCCACATTTGACCCATCCCCTGGTGGAGCCGTGAGCTGCAGAGACAACAGCACTCAGGAAACATTTGCTTGTTTAACCCTAACCATAACCATAATCCTAACCTTAACCCTTTACTCTGGGTCAGTGTGACTAAGAAAAAAGTCTAGCAGTGGCTGCAGGTTTTTTTGAAAATTACGTGTGAATAGACTCTTTCTTATTGAAAATGAGATGGAATTATAATTATTTATATGTATAGTATATAAATATATATTTTTTTCTTTTTCTTTTTTTCTTTTAATGTGTTTTAAGGTGTTGAAGCTGAATGTGCAGAAATGACAAGTTTGGAAAGCAAAGTGAGGTAAAATGTTTTTTTTTACAAATTAGTAAAATCTTTGCGTGTTATTCATATGATTATACTTAGTAAATTTAATTAAAATGCATTATCTTTATTCTTTATTTTTGTCGACTAAATAACTTCCGTAATTTAGTCGACTAAATATCTACTGTAATTAAGTCGACTAAAATTTGACTAAAACAAATAGAATCAATATGACTAAATTGCGACTAAAACTAAACCCTATTTTAGTCAAAAGACTATGACTAAAACTAAATTAAAATTCTATGTCAAAATTAACACTGAATCAAACTACTCACTGTCACCAACACACCCTGGACCTTGTTTTAACTCATGGAGTTGAGATTAGCCAGCTGAATGTCCTTCCTCATAACCCCATACTCTCTGATCATTTTCTAATTACCTTTCAGTTTAAATTAGAAAATGCTACTGCTCCTATAAATAAGAGAAATCCCTGCGTAAAGCGAGAACTCAATATTACTCAACTTTAATAGCAGAAAATGCAAATAACCCAAGATTTCTCTTTAGTACTATAG
>NC_050531.1:25750493-25757538 GCF_002922805.2 Oryzias melastigma | reverse complement strand
GTATCGCGATATTATCGATATCGTGAGCCATGTATCGCGTATCGTATCGTATCGTGAGGTACCCAGTGATTCCCAGCCCTAGTCACCAACAGGTCGCCCGCGGTCGCCCCCAACCACCTCATAAGTCGCCCGCAGGTCCCTTCTAAAAATAGCACAACTCACTTGTGAGCTGCTCGAAAATTACATTTTATTGTGATGCAAACATTTTTTAATCACACCTGCCTTTATAAAGAATTAAAAATTAAAACATCTTAAAAAAAACGTGTTTATTATTTCTGAAACCAAAAACAGCCTATCCCACGTTTTCTTTTTTTAAAAATCGTTCTCTCCTTAACGAGATAATCAATAGTCATGTTTCCATTAACTCTGAAATTTTGCAAATTGGAATTTGGATAATAAATTTTCCTAATAGAACATCACAATTTCGAAAAAACTGGCATTTTTCGAAAAAGGTTTTTGCGCTTAGAGGTGGTATTGGATGTATCAAAATAGACATTTTTCGCAAAACTGTAATGGAAACCCTTTTTTCGAAATAAATGCGCTTCTCTGTATGAACTGTCTAATCTGAACGCTGAACCGAGACGTCCTGGAGCGTCAAAGCGCTTTATAAATTGCAGGTCATACAGAATCGCGCAGCAGCTCCTCCTCCTTTCCTCATCGCTTCATCTGCAGACGCACTTTTGCAGCTTGGAGCCTGAAGTCTCGTGAGCGCGATCGTCGTGACAGAAACTTGAATTTATGCTGTGGTGTTTTCAGACAGAAAAAAGGTCCAGATGCTTATTTGCTGCTTTTTCCTTTAACCGCTGAACAGACTCCTCCCTCTTCTGAGTCGAGCTGCGCTGCAGGCGCTCCAGACAGAGCTGTGACGTCACCCACATGCTCCCTTTTAGTGAACGAAATAAAAAAATACTTGTTGTCGTTCATCACCGTGTTTTTAATGACTTATCGCGTGAGTTGGTTTGTGATTTATCGCTAAATTATGATTTAATGGAAACAGTGTCATTTAGAAACTTTTTTTTTTTTTAAATTCCAAGAATTTCCATAAAGTTTTGCGCAAATGTGTAATGGAAATGCAGCTAATAACAAAGAGTGAGGCGTCCCCTTCTCCCTTTCCCACATGGAGACACCGAGAATATTTGATTATTAGTTATCTTTAATGCAAACACTTTGCAAAGAAAAAAAAAGGCATTTTTTGAAAAAGTTTTTGCGCGTAGAGGAGCTGGTTTTGGGAGCGTATTGAAATGGATGGACATTTTTTCACAGAACTGTAATGGAAATTGACTTTTTTCTGGTTAAATGCGCTTCTGAAGTGTCTGTCAGAGTACAGCACAGCGGAAGCCACGAGAGATCAGCGTCACAGCTGACCGTGCATCTCTGTAAAATCAATAACCAAGATTTCCTCATCGCTTCATCTGTAGCCGACCTTCTGCAGCCTGAATACTTGTTCTGGACATTCTTTTATATCCCACTGAACAGACTTCTCACTTGCATCTGAGACTGTCAGTGGATTCGCTGCGCGACCCGGCGCGGCACGCTGATGTGACGTCACTCAAATGCTCCTTTTTAGACAATCAAATAAAAAAAAAACACATCAGCGTGTTTTTAATGACTTATGGCGTGAGTTGGTGTCTGTTTTATCGCATTATTATGAAACCGTATCATTGAGACACTGTGTTTTTTTCTAAATTCCTAGAATTTGGTTAAAGTTTCATGTGTAATGAAACAGAACCCAGGGCTGCTGATTGTTTCTGCATGGTGCGTTCACTGAGCCCCGGATATCGGCAGTAAAACGAAGCAGTTTATCAGAGAAAACATAGAACACCGGCACTGATCAAGATAAAATCGAGTGATTAAATAGTGTTGACGTTTTCTCTGAAAAACTGATTTGTTTTGCTGCAGATTGCATAAAAATAACAACGTTTGTAGCGGACTGAGTTGGGCCGAGTGGCTGTTTGCTTATGTCCAGAGGTCAGTGAACGCACCATGCACAGATTCTTGTCTGCTGTGGGATCTGTCAATCAACCTGTTCAGAGGTTAAAGGAAAATAAAGGGACGGGTGCATTAGACTGAATTAAAGCGTTTGAGGAGCGTATCCACTAATAATAGTTATAAATAATTAATTATTATTAATTAATAATAATTAATTAATAATAATTAATAATAGTTATAATTTTGTTAAAAACATTTCATTTGGTTATTACCTCAAAATGTGACAAGATCTGTTGAGATTAATAAAGTTCTGAATATTGATATCTGTTTCCTAGCTTGTTGTCATTATTGATAATTATGCTAAGAAATCAGTGTCTTTACATAGAGAAGAATCATTATTATTATTAATAATGAAGAACTAAAGGCAAAATAAGCAAATTTATTATTTCAAACTGGTAGCCCTTCGTATGATTTAGTATCCATGAAGTAGCCCGCAGTTTCAAAAAGGTTGGTGACCCCTGGACTAGAGCATGACATAGGGATCAGGGGATCAGCCCTCCAGTGGTTTGAATCCTATTTATCTGATAGATACCAGTTTGTTAATGTAAATGGACAGTCCTCTCATTGTACTAGAGTTAGCTACGGAGTCCCTCAGGGCTCAGTTCTAGGGCCCATTCTGTTCACGCTTTACATGCTGCCCTTAGGAAACATAATCAGAAAACACAGCATTAATTTTCACTGTTATGCAGATGATACACAGCTGTATTTATCCATTAAACCAGATCAGAATGACCACCTAGAGAAACTGAATTCATGCATCAGAGACATTAAGACCTGGATGACAATTAATTACCTCCTCCTAAACCCAGAAAAAACTGAGGTCATGATACTGGGTCCTAAACACCTGAGAGATGCTCTCTCAGATCAGATAGTCTCCCTGGATGGTGTAAATAATGTAAAATTATGTAAAATTACCTTCATGAAGCCCAATGAGGCAAATGTTCATAGGGATTTTGGGCTATAGAAATAACAGTGAATTGAATCCTCCCATCATCCATCTATCTATTACCCATCATCCATCCATTCATCATTCATCCATCTATTACCCATCATCCATTATCCATCCATCCATCATTCATCCATCTATTACCCATCATCCATCCATCCATCCATCATTCATCCATCTATTACCCATTATCCATCCATTATCCATCCATCATTCATCCATTCATCCTGCTTGTTGATCCCTCTCAGGGTCACATGGTGACTGGGTGAAGAAGGGGTTAACCCTGTTCGGGTCCTCAGTCCGTCACAAGAACTCACACCTCTGGACTATCCAGAACTATCAATGAACTTATGAAGCCCACAAACTCAACACAGACAGAACCAGGACAGAGTTTGAACTAGGGCTGAGGCGAGAGTGCTGACCACTACACCACTGTGCAGCCTGTTCTAACCTCCAAGCTTGAACTCTTCAGACAGAACTAATGCGGTACTGAAGGCCCAGTTCTGCAGAGCTCTGTTCAGCATCTGGGGCTGGGTGGGACAGCGTCTGCCTGACACCGAGAGGTCACAGGTTCAAAGCCGGCTGAACACTCACACCAGCACACAACCAAAGCTAGAGCCCCGTGAGGAACCTACGGGGGCCTCTTGGGGGCGTTGGGGTCTTTCCTCTTGCGGCCCCTCTTGCCGAAACCCTTGGGGGGGACATAGTCTCTCATCTCGCGGTTGTAGCGGACTTTGTCGGCCTTGGCCATGTCCTCGAAGCACTTCTTATCAGTGGGAGACAGAGCCTGTATCAGAGAGGGAGACCAAAAAGAGAGAGAGGGGATATACCAAAAGAGGGGGGGGGGCAAAAAGAGAGAGAGAGGGAAGACCATCATCAGAGTACTGTAAACCTTTATTTTGAAAGGTTTCCCCAGCTTTATTTTTGAAGGATATGTTTGTTTACACAGAAATTGGACAGACTGGTTCAGTAGACCCAGAACAGCAGTCTTCATGACACCTGCAGTTTCACAATAAAATGCTCAGACGTGCAGAGTTTTTTTTTTTTTACTTTAGGACTTTCAAAATAAGTTCCAGTGATACATGCTGTAGGAAGCAACAGGAAGTGAATAAACCTGGTAACTACTCATTACATTCATTCAGTAAATACCCCCCCACCATTGTCTTTATTTGAATTATTTAGTCTTTTATTGTGAAAGTACAGTTCTTAATAGAACCCAAACACCAGAACATAGATGGATCCTCAAAAGTTCATGGATCAGAACCGACTGGACCTTCTCATTTACGTCATCAGTTCCTGTTAGCATGACGCAGCAGGAAGTGACTTTGTTACCGTTCCAACCCAGTGATGTCATCTTCCAGCGCTGCAATGAAGGCGGAGCCTCTTTTTCTGACCAAGGAAATATGTGATCCGAGTCAAAGAGGTCTGGATCGATTCTGAGAATCCAGAAGCTCTTCTGGAAGAACCGTGTCAACGTTCAGACAGAACGTCATCCCCGACTCACCCGACCGGGTCAGGATGAGCATCTGAGGCCACACCCACCTTCCATCTCTCAGAGCACTTCTTGGAGAACTCAGCGAAGTTCACGGACTGTTCCGGGTTCTTCTTCCGGTGCTCCTCTCGACACGTCTGCACGAAGAAGGCGTACGCCGACGTCTTTCCCTTCGGTTTGTTCACGTCTTTGCGCATCATCCTGGAGACCTGAAACCACCAGAGAACAGAGATCAGCTGGAGTCCTCCTACAGGATCCAATTCTGGTTCTGATCCTTTATGAACCAGGAGACCAGACAGGGGAAAAGATGGACCATTCAGCTGAAAAACCAGTCAGGTTCAACAGAGGAGTTCAGGTTCTGCTCCAGAGGTCCAGAAGAACCCGAATGTTCATTAGGAACCAGATCTTTGACCACTAGTCTCAAAGCTGTGATGCAGCACATCTTTCTGAAATGCTGTCAGCAGTTCTACTGCCTGATCCGTTGTTCTGTTACCCAATCCGATGGTTCTGCCTCCTGATCCGTTGGTTCCGTAGTATATGTGACAGAAACCGTGCAGCAGGAACCAAAGATGGTTCTGTACCAGCCTACAGCTCTCAGAGCTCTTTTCTATCTGCAGTTCTAGATTTACAAATACAAGAATTAACATAAATCAGTGATTATATAAAAGATTCAATTATTTTATAATAAAAACGAGAGAATCACGGCTAAAACATGTTAAAATCCCACATGTTCATGAAGGCTGAGTGATAAAAATATGAGATTTATTTCATGAAAAGTTTCTGCATAATTATCAGTCTGTTGGCATTTCGTCCACTCTGGTTCTGGATTAAAAGAGTTCTGATTGGCTCAGAGCGGTCCGGTTAGATACACAGTACTGCCATTAGAGGCGGAGCTTGTGGTTGTGTCATTCGTTCAATTCAATTCAATTTTATTTATATAGCCCAAAATCACAAAGGAATTTGCCTCATTGAGCTTCAAAATATGAACAATAGTCAAAAACTAAGACTACATAAACTGGTTATCCCTGCCCTTAGACCCTCCCTCCCGGTAAGGAAAAACTCCTAAAAAAACCTGAGTCAGGAAAAAAGAAGAAACCTTAGGGATTCCCACATGAGGGAGAGATCCTATCCCAGGATGGACAGGCGATACCAGAACAGTTAGAGAAAGAGTTCTGATGTCAACATGAAAACCTTCTGATGGAGAACCAGATTGTGAGTATTTATTATCATAATCATTGTTATCGCACCAGAACTGGGTTTTGGTTCTGACAGCTGCAGGTGAGAAGGTAAAGGTAGGTCCATAAGGTGTGTTTGTTTACGCCTCCTCCCTCTGAGCCCCGCCCCCTTTCAGCCCAGCAGACACCTGGTGTTTAAGAACCTGGACTGAGGGCTGACCTGAGGTCTGAGGTTCTGGACCCCAGAACCAGGTGAGTCGAGAGGTTCTGTTGGTCATTTTGGAATGGACTGGACCTTCAACCAAAATCCGGCTGGTCTCCATCCTGGACCGGGTTCCGTTTTCACCCGGTGACCTCTGAAGGATGAACCAGATCCAGCTTCATTTCAGATCCAGGAAGACCCTGGTCTCGGTTCTGGTTCTCCCGGTTCTTCATCCCTGCAGGCCGGTTCTCGTCCCGGGCTGACACGGCGGCTGCCGAACAAAGACCGGGGCCACGATCCGCCTTCTCCGCGGTGACCCGGGATTCTGGGACGAACCTCCGGTTCCCCGGTGGAAAGCTGACCGTCTCCGGGCCTGCGGTAGCCGGACCGGACCGGGGCAAGCCGCGGCCGGCGGCCCGCAGCGGCGGCTAGCCTCCGTGCTAGCAGCTAGCTCGTAGAACAATGGGCCACCATTTGCTTCCCGCCCTCCGCGAGCGGCCCATCCCCCGCAGCAGCGGCGGGTAGCGGGCACCTAGGCCCAGCGGAGCCGCGGTACCGGCGGCAAGGGCTCGGTAACTCCTGCCGGGTCCGGTCCAGTCCGACCCGCTCCACCGCCGTCCAGAACCGTTTCTGCCGCTGCGCATTTGCAGCCAAGGCTCCGACTATGACGCGGAGAGGTCAGGCTGGATCTCCGGGACCCGACTATGTTCTGGCATCGGCGTCCTGAACCGGGCTCTGTTGTTCGCTCCCGCACGGCGGTACCGACCCCCCCGCATTAAACCCACCGGAGGACGACCCCCTGCCCCGTTCCTGCCAGACCCCCACAGCGGCCATTTTAGACATTTTCAGGCTTTTCTAGAGAACATCACCGCAGAGAACCCGTCCGGAGGAGAACGAGGGTCCGGTCCGGCCGAGCCTGTTTGGGTCGGAGCCGTTCACGGCGGTACTCACTCTGAGAGGGGCCGGGGGGCAGCAGAGTCCGGGTTCGGGTTTTTGTTGATGTTTCTGAATCTGGAACCGCAGCCGTTGATGCACTTTCAAACAGGAGAAGTAGCCACGCCCCCTTGGAACGCCTCCAAAGCCTTTTGCTCTCAGGGGGCGGGAGCGATGCTTTTCACGGGGGCGGGGCTTATTCTAATTTAAGATATGATTGGCTCAGTGGGCAGCAGCTTAAAGCAGCAATCTGACATTTGATGGATAAACGACGTCACCAGCAGAGTCTGGGGGAAGCGCCCCCCCCC
>NC_050531.1:25743290-25750480 GCF_002922805.2 Oryzias melastigma | reverse complement strand
AATGAATAATGATTAAAATGTCTCTTTGACACACCCCCCCAACCAAGTAAATGAATAATAATGTCAATCCTGACAGTAAAGTCCTGCACTCTCACATCACCTGCAGACTCTACTGTCAGTGCTATGATGACACTTCAGGATTATGGAGGTTTTCTTTCTGCATTGAGCTGAAATGCTGTCTGCCCTGCAGCTGAAATGCTATCTGCCCTGCAGCTGAAATGCTGTCTGCCCTGCAGCTGAAATGCTGTCTGCCCTGCAGCTGAAATGCTGTCTGCTCTGCAGCTGAAATGCTGTCTGCCCTGCAGCTGAACTTGTGTGGACAGACAGCCCTGAGCACTCTGGCAGCTGTTTTTAAAGCCGTTTTATTTTCTGGATGGTTCATTGACAGATGTCACGTTCTCTTGAGATGTTCTAAATCCTGTTCTAGACTCTTCTGGATCCTCTTCTTGATGTTGTCAGCAGGTCTTTGATCCCAGCTTCGTTCCCACAATGAGAGGACGATTAACACCGGAGCAGCGAGAACCTCTGTATCAGTGCAGGTATCACTGTCAGAAAAAGTCATGTGACCAATAGAGGACAGGTGGTTTGGACGAGCTGCACCACTTGTAGATTTGTTGAATGAGATGAAAGTGTTCAAGTTTCAAATTCATGGATCGCTTCAAGGAGAAGTTATTCTCAGTCTGGATTCATTTTGATCTCTTGACGGTAACTAAGGCAAATATTTGTCTCCTCTAGACGATGTTTACCGTTTGGATGAAATGCGTCTTATTTTCTGAGAAGTTTGAATGGTTTTCAGATAAATGAACCTCATTTCATTGTAGGCTGAAGTGAAACATCGACTCCAGCCGTACGGTTCTGATCCAGATTCCAGCTCTGACTAAGACGTTCATGGATCTATTGGTCTGCAGGTGGATGATCAGAATGGAGACTTTGGTTCGCTGACTGTAGTTTCTAACTCACAAATACAACAGTTTTTTTAAACAGCATTTTTCATCTGCTTCTCATTCACCACGGTTTGAATAAATACTCAAAGAATACGTTTTGATATGGACCTTCTTTATATTTGTCCTCCACTGTGAGAAAATTGATACTAGATCAGGGGTCTCAAACTCAATTCAGCCGGGGGCCGCTGGAGGCGGAGTCTGGGTGAGGCTGGGCCGCATCAGGATTTTCACAAGAAAATTACTGATAAAACATTCCAGTGTTCTCAAACATATTTATTTAAAATAATTATTTTTACAAATGAATTAAAAAAATCAATCATGAATAAATAAAATGATAATGATCATACAGCAGATACAGACGACTGAAGAAACCACATATTGACTGACTAGAGCCGTGTTTCTCAAATGGTGGGGCGCGGCCCCTTGGGGGGAATATGAATAAAAACATGTTTACATTAGTTGTGGATATTGTGCATAGTAGTTCATGATAAATTAAATAAAGCAAAAACAATCTAAAAATGTATTTGGTAACAGAAAGAGCTGCTGTTTACAGTGAACCAAAGAAAAGAACTGAATCTCTGAGAAAAGACAGAATTCATTTCACTTTGTCTGAAAGATTTGGAAGGATTCTAAGAAAAAAAGAGAGGAAAAATTAATAAAACAGATCAAGTTTTTTTATTTTCTTTAATGATAGTAAAAGTACAATATTTTGATGTTTTGAGGAGATATATGTTTAACTTGAGCAAATTAACTGATACTAATGATATTTGCAGCTGAAAGTTGGGGCAGGAGGGGGGGGGGGGAGAAAATAATTGAGAAACACTGGAACAGAGAAAACTATTTTTATTCATTTCTTTCAAATTTCTGTATTTACAGCTACTCCTTCATTTCTAAACTGACAGCAGCGCGCTCACTGAAGGTCAATGCAAACGCGCGCACACCAGCATTCCTGGCCTCCGCGTCTGGAGCGTGCGTAACCGCGCGTTGTTACACAAGTTTTTAAGTCTGGTATCGAGCTCTACGCACAAATCGGGCACGCACTGAGTACAGTCGCAGCAGCGCAGAGCTGTGACCAATCAGGGACTCCGATTTGGGAGCTGCTTGTGTGACGTCTGATTCAAACACTGAAGTGCTGAACATGATCAAAGAGAAATGAATCATTGCAGTTTGTGTCCGGTCGGGTTAATATGACAGACAGATGGACATTAAAAGGACAGAGTTGTGACAAGAGAAGCATGGAGCAACATTTCGGGTATTTTCAACCGTCTTTACTCTTTGCTCTGAGATTCTCCCTGTTGTAGATGACAGAGGAGCTCTAATGAACAGTAAAAACACAATAGAAGAAGAATCTCCTCTCTGCTACTGCGTGCGTGACCGCGCTGCTCCGGTGTGGATACCACCTGCTGAGGGTCTGTTCATAAACCCGCTCGCAGATCCATTGACTGTAAAAATACTGGACTTCTGGAGCCATGAGGTCCCCCATTGGAGGTCCCTCTCCTCGCGAAAGTAGGCCGCCGCTTTCACCGTCAATTCCTGAAACGGATACCGCCATTCGCAACCCATCTTCAGCGATTGTTCTGAGTCATAGCTGAGTCATGGAATCTACAGAAAGTACTGTCGCCAATCAGGAGTGAGTTTATTGTGAGTCTCCGCCTCTTTCCACGCCTCGACCACGAGACCGCGGATGTAAACAGCTTCTACTTTAATAACACCGGAGAATTGTACAAGTCATTGTTGAAGTCTTTGAGGGAGAACCATTCCAACATTTGATTCTGTCAGCGGTCCTTTGGGATTTACTTACATTTATTCCTTTTTGTCGAGATAAAAGGAGCATTTGGGTGACGCCGCTGGAGAACGGTGCGTGTCCCTCTCGCGCGCGCCGCAGCTTTTCAGTTGTCATTCGCGGCCAGGTTACAGTCTGATCAGATGCACGTGAGAAGCGCGTTCAGCGGTATTTAAAATAAATAACCATCCTAACAAGTGAACAGCTGGATCTTTTTTTGTTTAAAATACGACCAGGTCCTTTCAAGTTTGTCTCGAGCTCCTCAGACGGCTGCATCTAATTCAGGCTGAAGCTGGAAAAGTGAAGAAGATGAAACTTTGGTTGGTGATTTTATGGAGGAGCTGTACCATTCCGTATGATACACAACTTATCATTTATAAGCTACAATCAAAACAGTGAAATAAAGAAAAACGAACGTTAAACAAACAAAAAAGTCCAAAGCACATAACCTCAGAGTGAAATCTATTTCTACAGAGTAAATCCTCATCTAAAAATGTCGACAGCATGCTCCTCTTGTTGTTTCAAACTGCTGCATCGGTACATTCCATTGAGGAAAACAACAGTAGGACAATGATTGGTACATTGTTGAATTGTAAAGTAGGTGTTAAAAGGTCTTCACGGACCCATTGATGAAGTCTGCTCCCATTGGCTACCCGTCATCTGTCAATCAAACCCCCCAGACGTTCGACGTCAGACCCACAAACGCTTATTGAGCCATCTGATTGGTCAATTTATAACTCTAATAACTTGTGATAATGGAAAAAAATCTTTAAAAAAAATTAGGATTAGAAAAAAGAAGTTAATCAGAAAGCAGCAGAGGAAGAATGATTATTCTGACATATAAAATGACTGAGAAATAACTGTCTGTTTCTCAATGTAAGTCAATGGGACTTTGGCCTTTTTGGAACCCAGTGGTACTTCCTATATGGAACACGGAAGGAGGGGGGCTTGCTCTGTCCAGTTATTTTATATACAGTCTATGGCAATGATCCACAGCCCTACTGCAGGACAGAAAGGGAGCTCACCAAAGAGCTGGCGCCCCCTGCTGTCTGGAGCAGAGATGTATTTTTAGTTTGAGTTTAATAGATTTATGTTTTGATGTAGATTTAAATCAGGGGTCACCAACCTTTTTGAACCTGAGAGATACTTCCTGGGTACTGAGTCACACAAAGGACTACCAGTCTGAAATAACACATTAAGCTTAGTTATAGTTAGTTATACATTATTAATAATTGTGGTGGACCAAGCAGCCAAAAAGCAGGACAGAATACAAAATATATCAAAAAAGTTGGAAATTTAATTTTCTTTTCAAAAAATGATTTAAATTACACACTGGGCCCTTAAAAGAGGTCAACTAAACAATAAGGGAACTCAGGCAACAGGCAACATAAGTTAGCAAAGTAACATGAACAGACTGAAAACTGACCTAACTTAAACAGACACAAGGGAACATATATAGTGGGTGATCGATCCACTGAAGAAACACAAGGGGGACTGAAAAGGACAAACTCTAACTACAAACAATATTCCAAAACAAATACTACATCTGTTAAAGTGTTAACTAAATCTAACATAAAGTTGCCTTTAAGAAATTAATGACAATAACTAGAAAATAAAGCAAATGATATTTATCTATACAAATATTAATATATTCCCCCCACTCTTGGCCATGGTAAAGTCCATTCAGCTGCTTGCTGTTGTGGTTGATTGCTGCCAAGTGCTCATGTTGGGTTTGTCAGGCCTGACTTCATTCATCCAGCAGATGGCGGCATCAACAGCAAGCACCATGGTCTTCTGGGGTCAGCAACTCAAAAAAAACAAATATATTAATAAACTTAAGCCACAATAGAAATATGGTGTGTGATGCATTTACTGCCCTGATGGTCCGGTGATGGCGGCAGCCACCACAATAATGAATAATGATCCTTCTCTATGTGAAGATTCTGATTTCTCGCCATAAATATCAACAATGACAACAAACTAGGAAACAGATATCAATATTCAGAACTTTATTAATCTCAGTAATTGTTACATTTTCAGATGATCTCTTACATTTCATGGAAACATGTCCCATTTTTACTATGTTGTTCCATGTTTATCAATAATTTAATGTTAAAGAAAGATTAACTAACACATTTTATACAAATCTTGTCATATTTTGAACTAATGACCAAATCTGCAGCATTTTTAACTAAACTAATGATCTTTGAACTGGAGAAGGTCAGAGGTCACCTAAACTTATCTAAAGTTCATCATCAACATATTTTTAAGATGTCTTCATTTTTAAATCTTTGTAATGCCTGGGGGCACCTTGTGGTTCTTGAGGGCTACAGGTTGGTGACCCTTTAACAAACCAGACAAAGAGACTTTGGCTCCATGAACCCAAAAGAATTCATTACATCACAGTTTTTACACAAATGTAGGTTTAATGGTGAGAAAAGCGGCTTCACGGTGATGCACAATACACAAAGACTGAATTTTTAAAACCTTAAAACTGTAACTTCATAACATAATTATTAATAATCAAAAGACAGGAATATTATTCCAGAATAAATCAACTTAAACCTTAAATAACTTTCAATATTTTACTCTCCATAAAAATATATTTGGTCAAAATGATACAAGTTAGAAATGAGCATAAGATAACATCGGGTCATTAATAACAATAAAATAGAATTACCTGGAGGGCCGGATCCGGCCCCCGGGCCGTGACACATGTGCTCTACGACCTTTGACCCAAACACCTGCAGTGAAGAGAGGAAGCAGCTGATCACAGGTCACATGACCACCCGTCCTCACTGATTCAGGACAGAAAGAGTTTATGGATTCAAACTCCTCCCTGTAACAGAGTTCAGCTTAGAGCTGAACAGAGATATCTACAATAGAGACTGAAGACGTTCTTCACAGCAGCGGGACGTTTGAACACCAGATTGTGAAGAAGGTAAGACAAAGTAACATCAAAGCATCATCAGCTAAAGAAAAACTAAAGATGTGAGTTTAACATCAAAACTCTCAACACTTCCAGTTTTACCTCTTTTGGGTCCAACATTTAAAATCTGTTTCATCGTGTTAGAAACTCTTCAGATGACAGTTTGAAGACCACATGATTATAAAATAATAACTAAAAATAACGTATTTGACTGGAAAGTCAAAGTTAGATATTTCTGTAGACCGATTCTACCTTCTCTAAATCGTCACTTTGCTGGAGGAAATGTGGAAAAACAAGAAACAAACAGATATTTTTGGTTATCGAAGTCCAGCGATAGATATTTTCTGTTTTTAACTAAAATCTAAATCCTGTCTCATTTTCTAGGACTTAGCTTCTGCAGAGCAGCAGAAGTTCATCAGAAACTCACCTGTGAGTTGAAGGCGGGGCTGTTGAAGTTTAGTAAAGCTGCACTTATTTCCCATCATCCATCAGTTTACAGTCTCCCTCACTAGCTTACAGCCCCTCACACCCCCAGCATGACAGCTGTAATGTTTCTATGCGGTTCTGATGCGGATTCCAGCTCAGACCAGGAAAACAAAGACGTTCATGGATCTATCTGCAGGTGGAGGATCAGAATGAGGCGGAGCTAGAAGACTTTAGCCCCGCCCAGAGAAGTTTCTACATCACAAATAGGATCTTTTCAAAGAGTGTTTCCCGTGTGCTCCTGGTTCAGAGTGAATGAAGAAATCCTCAGAAACTCGGTTTAATCTGAAATATCTAAGTCCTCCATCTCCAGAAAAATGTCATGAGAACACGTTAAAGACACTCCTTCCATCAGAGCAGGTCTTTGATGAGATGAAACCCTTCAGAATGAAGCAAATATTCCCCTAAACGTGCAGACGTGAAGGTCTACCAGGTTATTTCTGTCTCCTTCCTCACATGTATTTAATCTAAAGATGTAAAAGACAGAAACTGATAGAATGAACCTCAGATAAACCTCAAATAAACTTTATTTTCCTTTTATCCGTCAGCTTCTCCTCTAAAACATCGCCTGACCTCAGGATCTGTTCAAAGTTAGAAGGTTGTTCTGGTTGTTCTGTTCCTCTCTGTAACAGAAGATAGAATATGGTTTCTGAGGATCTACGTTCTCCTGAAGGAGTTTCTGATCCTCCAATCATCACAAAGATCTCTGGAGCTGCTGCTGGTGAATCAACCAGACCGGAGGCTGGACTGAGGTTCATGAAGGGGGGGGGGGGGGCCCGGGGGGGGGGGGGGGGGACCCTTCTGTGATTGGAGAGCAGGTGTGCGCATGCGCATAGGCGTAACTTCGACAATGTTGAACTTTTCAAAGTTTTCTTCAGTCGCGGAGCTGCAGTTTGGTGATCAGTCATCAGTCCGTCATCAGTCCGTCATCCAGTCATCCAGTCATCCAGCAGCGGTCACGCAGCATGAGGATCGAGTTCGCGCCGCTCCACGTGCCGCTGCGGCGGCGGCTGCAGACCGCCGCGGTGCTGCAGTGGATCTTCTCGTTTCT
>NC_050531.1:25738552-25741291 GCF_002922805.2 Oryzias melastigma | reverse complement strand
TTTGATTGATATCGTTTTTAATATCGTTATCGCACAAAATGAAAAAACGATATCGCAATATGAAAATTCCCATATCGCCCAGCCCTACACTGAAGATTACATTTGAAACAAATTTAGAAACTCTATTGAGGAGTAACTGAAACACAGCTAACTGCTCATAAAGATAAAGACAGCAATAGTTATATGTCTTTAATGCTAGTTAGCATTAGCCTAATGTTATTCCCACGTCATTGGCTAAATACTGCAGCCAGTTCTGAACTTTGTTCTTAGCTCCACGGACCAGAGGAACAGTTAAGGTTAGGATTACGGTTCCGGTTAACGAACCAAACGGTTCCTGATCCCGGCTGTGTGCAGCTCAGCACTCCCCCAACAGATGGCTCCACAGCAGAGAACACATTTCACACAGCGTGATGGCTAACGGGACTTTAACATTACATGCATGTTACCAATAACTACATTTAGTTTGGATGGTCTTAGAGCAGCTGTCTTCATCGGGGCTGCATATGTTACGTGTCGCCAACATAAACTTGAATCAGTGTGAACAGACATTAGATGTGATTGAGATCACCCCGCGCCTCGCACGCATCGTCGGTGAGACCAGGCAGCGCCTGCAGCTGTTGGCAGCTGCAGGCGCTGCCGGAGCCTGTTGGCAGCTGCAGGCGACTGCCAGCGACTGTAGGCTGCTGCAGGCGACTGTAGGCTGCTGCAGGCGACTGCAGGCGGCTGCAGGTGGCCACAGGCGGCTGTAGGTTGAGACGGGGAAAGGCGCCTGAGATAAAGACAAAGAGCGGGACTGACCAAGAACAGGAACTCTGGGTTGTCCTTAACATTCGGTTGAATTTTGATAACCCTCTCCGCCATAGTATGAACTTAACTGTTAGGTTTTTATAATAATTTTCAACATCTGTCCGAGGACAACAGATGAAAAATATCCGCTGGGTTCTTTTAATGTCCGCTGTCCCAGAGAAATTAATAATATTAAAGTTCAAATGAACCTTTAAAAGCAACAACACACAGGACTTCAGACGGTTTAAAATCTTGTTTATCTACTCTCCAGAAAGAGTAAAAACTAAACAGATTTCCTTCATTTAGTTCCAGTCACAAGGACACAGTCTCCCACAATGCATTGTTTTGTAGTCATATAGGCAGCTCTCGGCCAGTGCAGCGCCAGATTTCCAGCTGCACTGACCTCTTTGTCGCCATATTTTCATGATGACTGACAGGTGACGTCTGAGTCAAAATTACCCAACATGCACTGCAATGCAGGCGGTCTGCGCAGCGCTGCGTCCGCCTGCATGATCTCAAATAACCCATTGTTTCAATTTCTGTCTGTAGCATCATGTGACCACGCCCTGCTTTCATCTGTTTACTGTCAGTCGCCATGATGTCAGGTGTGGGCGGAGCCACAGATAGTGGAATTAGTGATGTGACGTTCTGGATCGAGGCGTGTGTCGAGTGGAGGAGGAGCTTCTGTCAAGCGCATGTTGAGGCTTCATTTAGGGGAGGAGCTGAAAACGATGGCGTCTGGAGCTTCGTATGACGTTCTGACAGCAGCATGAATCCTGAGGTTTCATTTAGGGGTGGAGCTGAAAACGATGGCGTCTGGAGCTTCATATGACGGTTCTGACAGCAGCATGAATCCTGAGGCTTCATTCATAATGTTGGTGTTTGATGGAGAGTTACAGTCAGGAGTCTGGAGATGATTATTGTTATTATTGCTATTTTTAATATTTTTAAATAAAACCAAACATCCTTTAAACACACTGACCTGATCTCATGTTTTAAAACTAGGATCATAATCAAGCCACCCCCACCCCCACCCCCCCACATGAGGATGAGTGCTGTAACTGTATCTATAGAGATACTGCTGCTGATTAAAAACACATGTTGATGTTTTGTTTCAGACAAGTCATTCACTTTTTTCTATTCAGTGTTGATGTACAATTCCAGCCAATCATTTGGCCTTTCCAGGGATTGTGGGCGGGGTCATATAGGGATGGATGGAGTCAGTGAGTCTAATGGGAGAAGCAAATCAAAGTGAATAGTGAGATCAATGTTTGTGTTCAGATGCTGAACTGCAGTGACTGTCAGATAGAGTCAAAGCTTCGTAAGAACATTGATGTTCTCTCCTTCAACGTGACACGGCTTCATCATGTTTATGTGATTCTGGAAAACATTGTTTTTTTATTTATCTATTGGTTTTGTTTTTTCATCTTTGAAACAGCTGTTTACTTTAGAGACTATAACTGTTTGAATCAATCTCCAATATTCATTTTATCTCACTTTTTATACTTGGAGACACAAAAACACCATCAGAAATATTATTAAACCAGCGTATTAGATTATACATAGAGCCACCCCCCCGACCCATCAACAACCCCCCACCTTTAAAGAACCGGATCAGAACCAGATCCCATCAAATCTAAACCCATCTCTAGTGTCACCTCACTTTAAATGAACATTTCCTGAGAAAAAACAAAGAATACATTTTTGTATTTGTCTGTATCGATGCATAAATGAACACAGAGAAATTAAATGGTGATGTACATGTTAGTAAAACTTTATTCTGCTGATGTTTATTCACAGGTTTGTTTTCAAAGTAAAAGTCAACTGATATTTGTGTCCATTAGATGTTCTCCTGGAGCAGATGAAGCTTCATCTCCTCGCTGCTTCCTCCTGAATCATCTTCTTCTGATCATCTTTATCTCAGGAATCCTCTCATTTGTAACCCCCCCGCCC
>NC_050531.1:25727391-25738512 GCF_002922805.2 Oryzias melastigma | reverse complement strand
CCCCATGTTTGCTGTGGGGGGGTCTAATGACTGATGTAATCAGAGAATCAGAGTTCTGGATCAGAGTTCAGGTCTGTCTCAGTCGGCTTCAGGTCACTGGGCTTCAGGTCAGAGCAGGAGGGGCTGAGCGGCTCCTCTGATTGGCTGCTGGAGCATTACGGGTCTCATGGTCCAGAAGGAAAAATTAGATGAAGGGAGAGACATGAGAGGTTCCTGTCTCACCTCCTCTTAGAGATCAACCGATCGATCCAAATAGATGTGTCACTGTCTTTTATTCCAGCAGAGAAATGTTTTTGTTCCACAAACCGCTCGATAATTCATTCATCTGAATAAATTAATAAATAAAATAATCAGCTCTGAGGAGCTCTGTTGAGAATCTGCTCTGCCCGAGGAAAGAAGCTCCTCCTCCTCGCCGCGTGGCCATCAGAGAGCGGTAACGTCTTCCTGAGAGCAGAACAGACCGGGCCAAGTTCTGGTTCTGTCCCGGTTCAGATAACTCTGGTTTGATTGCTACAGGGAGATGTCCGGATGGTTTGGAAGGGTGGTTCTGATGACCCGCTCTGCTGAGTGTCCCCCCACCCCTGATGATGATTTAATTTTTTATTTATCCAGATTACGAACAGTTTTCTTATTTACCACTGTGGCCTTGAAAAAGGCACGACCTTTAGAGGAAGAAAAAAGAAGTTAGATGAGATAATGTTGTGTTGATGTGGGACAACCAGGTGTGTTTGTGGCCCCGCCCACTGTCCCTGACAGCTTCCTGTTCCTTCAGGTCTGGTGTCCAGCTCTAAGGCCAGTCTGTCTCATCTGATCAGTCAACCTGAAGGAGGAAATGTTGCTGTCATTGCTGTGGGCGGAGCCTCTGAAGCTCTGGACGCTCGTCCTGGATCGCTGACTCTACAGGTGCAGAGCATGTGTGAATGTGATACACCTGCAGGTAAGAGGACTTCAGCGTATGAAGCGGTTCTTCCCCCAGAACCGTTTACACTAGGGCTGGGAATCACTGGGTACCTCACGATACGATACGCGATACATGGCTCACGATATCGATATTATCGTGATACTGCGATAATTGGTAAAAATCCTCTCTAATAACTAACATTATATAGAAGAACATGTTTTTGAGGAAAATATATCCCCATTTATCTTTTTTAGCTTAAACACAATCATAATAAACTACTTTTCTTATTTTGTGCAACAAGTTATAGACAATTTTGTGCAACATTGTTGAAATCAGTAAAACTATGTCTTTGACAAACATTGACAACAACTGAATTGGAATTATCTGTCAGATTCAATGTTAACAATAGTAAACATGATCAGCAGTGACACTACTCCGTCAGGACGCAATGAGGAGGCGGAGGCCACCGTTTTCAACCGCGAAGCTTTTAATAAACTTGTAAACGGTTACTGTCGGCCGTAACCACGCCGAATACAACACAAACGATAAAGTGCTCTCATTGGCTCGTTCCTCATTACATTCCTTCATGCTCCCGCAACCCTTCTTATATTCTCCTGCTCCTCCGCCCACCCCCACACTCATCCAATCACACTGGAGCAACAATGTAACACAGAACACATTAACAGAGCATTTTGTCCCGAGTTATGACAAAATTTATAGTTTTCATCAGAAATACTTTATTTTGTAACATTGTATTGAGATAAACTTTCTTAACAATAAAAGGCTGTAACATAAAATGCCTAACAAAAGCCCAAGTGCAAGTGAAGGGCATTTTAAATTCAAAACTTCAATCAACGTTCAGTAAAATAAAATAAAAAACATCAAAAATAAAATTTCCATAACACTTTCATGTTCATTTTTTGTCAGGACCAAATCTTTTCCTCCTCTGCTGAACTACAGTAATAAATGAAATAGAGATTTATCATTTCCAATTAACTTTTGTTTTTTAAAACATTAAAGACTGAGAAAAGCGGGATACACTGTGGATAGTTTGACAGTCTGTTACTGCCGCCGCGTTCTCTGGCTGCAGCTCGATGCAGCGACGTGTCCAGCGGAGCTCACGCCATGAATATGCCGGCAGACAGACCGCTATGCTGGGGCTGGATCACGCTTAAACCTCCAGAACATTTAAAACGTCCCCCGGTGCGCTTGCTGTTCGGAACGTCGGGGGTCCGCAGCTCTCGGGACGCGGCGCCGGACGCGAGCCGGTACCACCAGACGTGGTACTGGACGCGAACCGGAGCCGGGTTAGGGTGCAGGAGCTCTCCAGGTCCTAGTGCCGGCCAGTTTTAGCTCGCAGCTCGGTGGTTGGAGACCCGCCCGTGATCTAGTGAGAGCAGCCGGTGAGTTGAAGGGCGGGACTCCCGCGCACGGTATGGAAAGGCACGTATGAGGAAATCCGCGATTAATGCGTCAAAAAAATTGTCGGCGTCAAGCACATGTCAGATTAACGCGTTTTTCAAATCTGACAGCCCTGCTTATATGATAATATTATTTAAAGTTTAGAATAAATTTTATGTTGTGCGCAGAATAGATTTGCTGTGCGCAACGGGCGTGGGAGCAGTGCGCAATTGCGCACGTGCGCAGCTTAGAGGGAACATTGATCACGACACATCCTGGTTACCCAAACCTGCAGGCTGTGGATGAAAATGATTTTACTTCTGGATCCGCTGATTGGATTTGTGTCTCCAGGTCCGAAGCAGGAAAGGCTTCATCAAGTTGGCCCTGAAACACGGGTGGGTGGAGCCTGTCATGAAGGCGGAGCCAGCCTTTGGTTGAAGTCTGACTCTGGTCTTTGTGTGCAGGGCTCAGCTGGTTCCTGTCTTCTCCTTTGGAGAGAACGAGCTGTTCGATCAGATGGAGAATCCCGCCGGATCTTCTCTGAGGAGACTGCAGGTCAGCTGAATCCAGAGCAGCAGTTTCTGCTTCAGGGAAGTTCAGTCATCCATCTTCTTGACCGCTTCTTCCCTTTCGGGGTCGCGGGGTGCCGGAGCCTAACCCGGCTACTGATGGGCGAAGGCGGGGTTCACCCTGGACAGGTCTCCAGTCTGTCACAGGGCCTCAATCACACACACTCACATTCACACCTAGGGACAATGTAGAGTCACCAATGAACCTATGAAGCATGTTTTTGGACGGTGGGAGGAAGCCGGAGTCCCCGGTGAAAACCCACGCATGCACGGGGAGAACATGCAAACTCCACACAGAAAGGTCCCAGCCGGGATTCGAACCGGGGCCTTCTCGCTGTGAGGCGAGAGCGCTAACCACTGCGCCACCGTGCAGAGACATCTTCAGGGAAGTTCTCAAGCTTAATGGCTGATCAATCGATCGATTGATTGATAGAGTTTCTCAGCTGAGGGTTCAGGGAGTTTTCATGAAGGAGGATTTAGAAAGAGCGATGAGACACAGAAAGATGAAGGTCACTTTATGGAGATGAGTGTTGAAATGCAGCAAACCAGACGAGTTCCAGTTCTTTATGAGCTAAAAACTGTTTGAAGCTCTAGAGTTAACAGACATGAAAACACCAGGAACCACAAACAAACCGTAAACGGTTAAAGTCTGAAATGGATTTGAACCCCTGATGGATCACAGTGACCGTCAGATTCAGACGGATCCAGCAGCGGCACCAGAAAGACCAGGGACTCAGAGGTTTCATTTGAAATCAGAAGACTTTCATAAAGTATATGGTGCAGTAGAGTCAGTGAAGATGAATAGAAACAGACTTACTCTAACTGTAGACAGAAATGATGGAGACGGCTCTGAAATGATCTCAGACTGATGAAACCACCATGTTTGGTGAAGGCTGGAACTGCAGCAGCTGATGGTGGATCTGGATCATGTCAGTCTACATACCTAAGGTTTCGTCTGGATCTGGATCATGTCAGTCCTCACAGCAGAAACATCTGCGTCTGACAAAGCTCTGATGGAGAAACAGAAGAATTCTGAGTCAGTTCTCCAATGAGCAGAAATATTAAAATTCTTTAGTTTCTTTCAGTCATTTCAAACCAATAAGAGGGCCGAGATTAAAAGAGTCCAAAAGGAAGGAGGCGTGTCTTCTGACATCATGTGATCGTGTGCTACAGATTTAAGGTTAGACCACCTGGTTTTGACAGAACAGATGCATCAGAGACTGATTCTTGGATTCCGAGGACGGAAGACAGAAGTTTTTATCACAAACGAGACGTTCAGGTCATGGATACGAGGGGGAGGAGCTTGAAGCCTAATGCTGGTTTAATCTTCCGAGCGATGTGAAATCTCTCGTGTCGCAGTGGTCGCACGGCTATCAGGGCTGATGCTGATCATGTTAAAGAAACGCTGCACGCGATAAACTATAATCACGAGTCAGAAGTTCATGACAGTTACAGACAACGGTCTCGATCAGATCCAGTAACGTCAGTATGAAGTGGACCGAGTGATTGTAGAATCGACTGATGGGATGGATCATCACTGTGGAGGATAAACCGAGCTCTAATGTTTAGGGGACAATAACAGAATTATTATGGGATGTCTAATGCTCTGTCCACAGAACCGGCTGCAGAGCATCATGGGAGTTGCAGTGCCTCTGTTTCATGCTAGAGGAGTCTTCCAATACAGCTTTGGACTGATACCCTACAGGAGGCCCATCCACACCGTGGGTAGGTTCTTCTGACCGAACCAGAACCTGAACCCAGCAGGGACCCAGTCTGGTCCAAACTGCAGCTGATCCGTGTTGTTTTGTTCTACAGTGGGGAAGCCCATCCCGGTGGTCCAGAATCCCAGCCCCAGTTCAGAGGACATCAAAGGTCTGCACCAGGTCTACTTGGAAAACCTCACGGAGCTCTTCGAGCATCACAAGCTCACCTTTGGTCTGGATGAGGACCAGCACCTTACCTTCACATGATCCTGGATCCAGGTCCTCCACAACAGCTGGCCTCCTTCTGACCATCATGTGACTGTCATGTGACCATCACATAACAGTCACGTGATCCTGGATCCTGGTCCTCCACAACAGCTGAAACTTCTTCTGATCGTCATGTGATTGTTACATGAAGGTCACATGACAGACACATGAGGGTCACATGATCCTGGATCCAGGTCCTCCACAACAGCTGACCTCCTTCTGACCACCATGTGACTGTCATGTGACCATCACATGACAGTCACATGACAGTCACATGACCATCAGTCCTTTAGATGAGTATGTGGAACATTTTGATGATTCAGGAACTTCAGTAAAGTTCACATGTTCAATACAGAGACTGAACAGCAGGGGGCGCCCTCAGCCAGAACCAAAAGTCTTCAGGTTTTCCAAAGGACCCGGACAGACTGAGCTGGGACTGGACCTGCTGTAATAATGATGATGATGATGATGGTGTTCAGGATGAAGATAAAAACGATCTGTAATGACACGCGGCTCCAGCTGCTGCTGTTTCCTGTTCATCAGGATCTCTGTTGTTTTACTGGAGATCTCTTCTTGCTGCCTAAAGGAACTTTCTGCTTTGTCCATGTTTACTTCCTGTTTTTTTTTCTATCTTTATCTGATTCCCATCATGCCTTTCTTCTTAGCCTGAACTTTATAATAAACCCAATAAACAAACCAAAGGATTGTGTGTGGATCCTCTTCTCCAGGTGGATCATTTATGTTCTATGAACAGATGGATTATTGATCATTCTCTCTGGTCGATCAGTCGGTCTCTGGTGAAGCAACGATTCAACTGGAGGGAAAGTGGAGCATGGAGCAAAGGCTTCTGGGACTGCAGCTCAAGTTTAGAACTCGAGGTCCTCCACTCTGGGGGATTGTGTTGATTTTTCTCATCTTTGTTCTGACCAATGAGAATCTTCTGGAACGTTCTGAAGAAAATAGAGGAACGACTTCACCAGAGATCCATGTTTGTTTTAAACCTTAAATATAAAACCAGAGATCTCTTTGGGTCAAAGTTTCTCTCTTACAGCTCCTGTTTATCTCAACACTACTGTCTATGTGACTTTACTGAAGTTTCTTTATTTTCATTGTTTCTGTTATAAATTTAAGCAAACTCCGGTTCAAAACCTCATTACTGCCTAGAACTGCTTTAACACTAAACCTCAGAGTGATCTGAACCTTTTCCCTCCACAGACTTTATGCTGACATGATATCGGCTGTGCTGCAACTTTTAAAAGCATCAACAAACAAACACTATTTGTTAAAATCCACAGTTAATGTTTGTGGACTACTTTATACTTTAGAGTACTGTATACTTTGGAGTACTGTATACTTTGGACTACTTTATACTTTGGAGTACTGTATACTTTGGAGTACTTAATACTTTTGACTACTTTATACTATGGAATACTGAATACTTTGGAGTACTTAATACTTTGGAGTACTTAATACTTTGGACTACTTTATACTTTGGAGTACTGTATACTTTGGACTACTTTATACTTTGGAGTACTGTATACTTTGGAGTACTTAATACTTTGGACTACTTTATACTTTGGAGAACTTTATACGTTGGAGTACTGTATACTTTGGAGTACTGTATACTTTGTAATTGAGTATTGAGTCCAGGTATTCCTGCTGCAGGCGAAGCTTGAAACAACGGTTGTGACTGCAGCTGAAAAGCGTCTACAGCGAGGAGAACAAAGCTTCTCAGTGTAACCAACAGAGAACAAACGGAGGTTTGTCTGAGAGAGGACGGAAGCTGAAGCTCCTATTGGTCCGTCTGTTAAGGTGGGCTGAAGCTGAAGCTCCTATTGGTCCATCTGTTAAGGTGGGCTGAAGCTGAAGCTCCTATTGGTCCATCTGTTAAGGTGGGCTGAAGCTGAGGACAATACAGCTCTCCTATTGGTTGATCTGCTCAGTGGGCAGCAGCTGGAATGAGCTTCTGTCTCAAGGACTTGGCCAGAGTTTCATGTCAACATCTGGACCTCCTAACAGGACGGTTTCAAACTACCAGAACCATCTTTGACCGTCTGGAGATCAGAGGGAATTGGACCTCCTAACAGGACGGTTTCAAACTACCAGAACCATCTTTAAACGTCTGGAGATCAGAGGGAATCGGACCTCCTAACAGGACGGTTTCAAACTACCAGAACCACCCTTGACCATCTTTAGATCAGAGGGAATCGAACCCCCGTGACTCTAACTCTGGACCCACAGTCAGGAGAGGAGTGGACGGTCACGGCTTGTCTCTGCTGTGATCTATCGACGTGACCTTCAGGATCTTGAGCTCTGATTGGACAATCTTTTTGATTGGCAGCTGAGTGGACGATGTTTGTCAGACAAAAGAAGAAGATCTCAGGACAACAACCACCATCTTCCTCAGTCTCTGACTCCACCCCTAAATCTTGTTTGTGGCGACGTCCTCCCTCAACCCCGCCTTTGCCTCTGAGGGCTCAAAAGCTTGTTGCTAGGCAACCATCAACAGAAGGCCTGAAGGGTAAAGGTCAGAGGTCAGGGGTCAGAGGTTCCTGGCCGAGTGCCCTGAGATTGGTCTGTGACCTGAGTCCAGAGCGAGTTCAGAGGTCTCAAACGCCATCTACCATCACCTGGTGTGTCCGGAAGACTCCGCCTCCATCCAGCAAACCACACCCTTTTGCTATGCCATCAGCCCCGCCCACTGGCAGGTCCAGACTCTCTCTGCCTCCAGCAGCCAATCACAGCTGTTACCTATCATCTCCTGATGAAGACCCTCCCATGGGGCGGAGCTCCGGTGCCACCATGAGGTCATTGTCCTCATTCTGCTGCAGGTAACAGGAAACAGTTCACCTGATCAGCTGTGATTGATCAGCTCTCATGGATCAGCTGTGATTGATCAGCTGTTATTGATCAGCTGTGATTGATCAGCTGTGATTGATCAGCTGTGATTGATCAGCTGTCGTGGATCAGCTGTGATTGATCAGCTGTCATGGATCAGCTGTAATTGATCAGCTGTGATTGATCAGCTGTGATTGATCAGCTGTCATGGATCAGCTGTGATTGGTCAGCTGTGATTGGTCAGCGATGATTTATCAGCTGGTTTTGATCAGCGATGATTGATCAGCTGTTATGGATCAGCTGTTATTGATCAGCTGTGATTGATCAGCTGTGATTGATCAGCTGTGATTGATCAGCTGTTATTGATCCTTCTGCAGTGTCTTCAGGGACAGTCTGCTACCCCTGGACCATAAGATCAATCAGGCCGTGGTGAGTCCGTCCTCTTTGTTTCTCCTCAGTCTGACAAACAGAACGATGAAGATTCACACGGTTGGACTTCTAGTCGGGAGTCTTCCTCAGACGATTCCTTCATCTAGTAATCAACTGATTGTTTGACTTGTCCCGGTTTTCTTTTGAAGTGAAGTCCCTTTTCCTGGTCAGTGATCTAGAAAATGTTGTTTCTGCCTGTTTCAGGTCCAGGTTTGAATATTCTAATGTTGTCTATGTGGAGATGAATCAAACAAGTCTTCATCATCTTCATCATCATCATTTCCACCATATACATTTCTGATAATGGAGTCAGTGAGATCTTTAATGAAGCAGAGTTTAGAGTCCTGCTAACGAGTATGTGTTGATGGTTCCACATTAACATCTATTAGAGGAGGAGTCTGTTTCTATGTAGGTCAGAAATCTAGAACGGTTTCTCTTTGAGTTCCAGAGTCTACCTGACTCTGATTATGACTAAACCTGAAATCTTTTAATTCAAAAGGAAAAATAACTGCTTCACTGTTCTGTTTCTCTGTCCAGGATTTGATGAAAACTCACCTGGTGATGATGGTGCAGGAAGAGGCGGAGCTTCTGAGGGATCAAATCACAGAGCTAAGCTTCAGAAACCAACAGTTGCAAAGGGAGAACCAATTATTGAAAGCAATAATCCAAAACACCAACCTGACTATTTAATTTAACTTCAACGTTCATGAAAACCTGTAGGAACATGTTGTGTATTTGTGTTTCTCTATAAATGTACGTGTATTTGTGTCTCTGTGAATTTACAATCTCTCGTCCTCCTCAGATGTTTTCTTTCAGGTGAATTTTTCAGAAAGTCACATCAAAGGATGATCAATAAAACAAACTTCCAGAAGTCTGAAAATGTTATTTTTTTTCCTGTAAAAGCAGTAAAGCTCCTGATCCTTAACGTGTCACCAGAAGATCCATTCAGTTTCTATTCCTGTCTGCAGATTAGCTCTAATCTGACTGCCTAATCCAGATCAGGATTATCAGACTGACCAGGTCTAGAGCCTGAAGACACTCAGGACTCACAGTAACCTCAGAGCTGGTCTCTAGCTGAAACTGGTCTATAGCTGAAACTGGTCTATAGCTGAAACTGGACTTCAGCTGAAACTGGTCTTCAGCTGAAACTGGTCCTTAGGTGAAACTGTTCTACAGCTGAAACTGGTCTATAGCTGAAACTGGTCTTCAGCTGAAACTGGTCCTTAGGTGAAACTGTTCTACAGCTGAAACTGGTCTATAGCTGAAACTGGACTTCAGCTGAAACTGGTCTTCAGCTGAAACTGGTCCTTAGGTGAAACTGTTCTACAGCTGAAACTGGTCTATAGCTGAAACTGGTCTTCAGCTGAAACTGGTCTTGAAGAACCGCATGAGGTGTTTCTCCACCTGTAAAATGCATTTGAAAACATAAATCATCAAAAGTGATCAACCAAATTAAACAAATTAAACATTTCCAGTAAGATAGAATCATATCTGTCAAATAGATCTGTTGTTATCTTCTCCTCTATCTACTGGGGTCCCACAAGGCTCTATTCTAGGGTTCCTGCTATTCTCTCTTTACATACATGACGCTCCAACTGTCTGTTCAAATTAAAGTTCCAACAAGTATCCGGGCGCTCTAATACTCATGATCTTCACCCAAATATCAGAGTATGAATATTTGTGACGTCCAAGATCGCTGATTTGCGCTCGTCATAAATATAGCAAAGTGTAGTTAATTATTATCTAAATATTATCTGAAGAAGAAAAACCAAAAGCAAAGTAAAACTAGCGAGAGCTTTTTTCTGTTCAGAAACTGAGACTGAAGTTCTGCTCACAGGCTTAACTTCTGAAACAATGAATTAGCTTTAACATCGGAGCTTTAGCTTCAGTGTTTACATTCTATTGACTATGATAACTCTTCAACATTCGACGTAATTAACGAAACTCCAGCTTATTCTGAAGAAACAGTCTCGCGCTGCTGAAAGGATGTAATCAACGTGAATCAGCTGATTCTGCTGTGGGCTCTGCACCAATATTTAATGCTTTGAATGTAAAATGTTAAAGAACTTTGAGGATAAACAACTATGGAGATAATTTTAAGGTTTCACAGAGTCACTCCCTGAGTTGGAATTCTAGGCTGTTTAAATATATTCACAGGCACGTGTTAACGAGGACACTAGGTTCATACGTTACAGAGCTTCATTGAAAGGTTACATATAAGAAGAAAATGGAATTAGAATCAAAAATATTCTCTTACAATTGGATGGATGAATGTTTCTGGTTCATAAAAAGACCGTTTTAGATTCTCTGTTCTCTGCAGTCTGGAGGATTCTGCGTTTTTCTTCCTGCAGCACGGCGACCTCACAGCTATAAATAATCTCTGCTGCTGCGTCAGACGCTGAAGGAATCACCTGCTCAGGTGAAGCTCTGAGAGACTCAAAGTGGATTACTGTAATTCCTTGGATCTCTGGGGTCCACGCTTCAGTTCTCTCTCCTGATTTCTGAAGGCTGCTGTGCACGGATGAAACGCTGAGACTCAGGTAAGAGTTCAACCTTCATTTATTCATTTGTTGATACTGTAGAGAAGCAAAGGAAAGACGTTTCTTTAGCAGTGACAGTAAAGATCTACAGCATTAGAAAAGACATGTTGAAAAGAAATAATAACTGATAAAAATAGAAAACTTTTGAAGCAGTGATGGAGAGGAGGACCTTGAACAAACTCGTATCCATCATGGATAATCCTCAGCACCCTCTTCATCCTGCGCTTGACAAACAGCTGAATGTCTTTTCTAAGAGGTTCGCTGCCACCAACCGCTACAGGAGATCTTTCCTGCCTTGTTCTATCGGACTATATAACTCATCAGCCTTGTGCCGCAGATAAACCCACTGGATGTCTGTCTGGAAAGCTGTTAAAAGTTTGATTCTCCCTTAATTTTCTTAATTTTTCTTATTTTTATTTTTTTTAATATTCACTGTTGTTTGTCTGTCTGCTTGCTTTTTTTAATGAGTCTGT
>NC_050531.1:25717816-25725754 GCF_002922805.2 Oryzias melastigma | reverse complement strand
TCCACACAGAAAGGTCCCAGCCGGGAGTCGAACCGGGGCCTTCTCGCTGTGAGGCAAGAGCGCTAACCACTGCGCCACCGTGCAGAGACAACTTCAGGGAAGTTCTCAAGCTTAATGTCTGATCGATCGATTGATTGATTGATAGAGTTTCTCAGCTGAGGGTTCAGGGAGTTTTCATGAAGGAGGATTTAAAAAGAGCGATGAGACACAGAAAGATGAAGGTCACTTTATGGAGATGAGTGTTGAAATGCAGCAAACCAGACGAGTTCCAGTTCTTTATGAGCTAAAAACTGTTTGAAGCTCTAGAGTTAACAGACATGAAAACACCAGGAACCACAAACAAACCATAAACGGTTAAAGTCTGAAGATGGATCTGAACCCCCGATGGATCACAGTGACCGTCAGATTCAGACGGATCCAGCAGCGGCACCATAAAGAGCAGGGACTCGGAGCTTCCAGCTGAAATCAGAAGACTTTTATAAAGTATATGGTGCAGTAGAGTCAGTGAAGATGAATAGAAACAGACTTACTCCAACTGTAGACAGAAATGATGGAGACGGCTCTGAAATGATCTCAGACTGATGAAACCACCATGTTTGGTGAAGGCTGGAACTGCAGCAGCAGATGGTGGATCTGGATCATGTCAGTCCTCACAGCAGGAGTTTCTTCTGGATCTGGACCATGTCAGTCTACATACCTAAGGTTTCTTCTGGATCTCGACCATGTCAGTCTACATCTACACACCTGAGGTTTCTTCTGGATCTGGACCATGTCAGTCCTCACAGCAGAAACATCTGCGTCTGACAAAGCTCTGATGGAGAAACAGAAGAATTCTGAGTCAATTCTCCAAAGAGCAGAAGGATTAAACGTCTTTAGCTTCTTTCAGTCATTTCATACCAATAAGAGGGCGGAGATTAAAAGAGTCCAAAAGGAAGGAGGCGTGTCTTCTGACATCATGTGATCATGTGCTACAGATTTAAGGTTAGACCACCTGATTCTGACAGAACAGATGCATCAGAGACTGATTCTTGGAGTCCGAGGACGAAAAGCAGAAGTTTTTATCACAAACGAGACGTTCAGGTCATGGATATGAGGGGGAGGAGCTTGAACCCTAACGCTGGTTTAATCTTCCGAGCGATATGAAATCTCTCGTGTCGCAGTGGTCGCACGGCTATCGGGGCTGATGCTGATCATGTTAAAGAAACGCTGCTCGCGATAAACTATAATCACGAGTCAGAAGTTCATGACAGTTACAGAGAACGGTCTCGATCAGATCCAGTAACGTCAGTATGAAGTGGACCGAGTGATTGTAGAATCGACTGATGGGATGGATCATCACTGTGGAGGATAAACCGAGCTCTAACGTTTAAGGCACAATAACAGAATTATTATGGGATGTCTAATGCTCTGTCCACAGAACCGGCTGCAGAGCATCATGGGAGTTGCAGTGCCTCTGTTTCATGCTAGAGGAGTCTTCCAATACAGCTTTGGACTGATACCCTACAGGAGGCCCATCCACACCGTGGGTAGGTTCTTCTGACCGAACCAGAACCTGAACCCAGCAGGTACCAGTCGGGTCCAAACTGCAGCTGATTCGTGTTGTTTTGTTCTACAGTGGGGAAGCCCATCCCGGTGGTCCAGAATCCCAGTCCCAGTTCAGAGGACATCAATGGTCTGCACCAGGTCTACTTGGAAAACCTCACGGAGCTCTTCGAGCATCACAAGCTCACCTTTGGTCTGGATGAGGACCAGCACCTTACCTTCACATGATCCTGGATCCAGGTCCTCCACAACAGCTGACCTCCTTCTGACCATCATGTGACTGTCATTTGACCATCACATGACAGTCACATGACCATCAGTCCTTTAGATGAGTATGTGGAACATTTTGATGATTCAGGAACTTCAGTAAAGATCACATGTTCAATACAGAGACTGAACAGCAGGGGGCGCCCTCAGCCAGAACCAAAAGTCTTCAGGTTTTCCAAAGGACCCGGACAGACTGAGCTGGGACTGGACCTGCTGTAATAATGATGATGATGGTGTTCAGGATGAAGATATTAAAAACGATCTGTAATGACACGCGGCTCCAGCTGCTGCTGTTTCCTGTTCATCAGGATCTCTGTTTTACTGGAGATCTCTTCCTGCTACCTAAAGGAATTATCTGCTTTGTCCATGTTTACTTCCTGTTTTTTTTTTCTATCTTTATCTGATTCCCATCATGCCTTTCTTCTTAGCCTGAACTTTATAATAAACCCAATAAACAAACCAAAGGATTGTGTGTAGATCCTCTTCTCCAGGTGGATCATTTATGTTCTATGAACAGATGGATTATTGATCATTCTCTCTGGTCGATCAGTCGGTCTCTGGTGAAGCAACAATTCAACTGGAGGGAAAGTGGAGCATGGAGCAAAGGCTTCTGGGACTGCAGCTCAAGTTTAGAACTCGAGGTCCTCCGCTCTGGAGGATTGTGTTGATGTTTTCTCATCTTTGTTCTGACCAATGAGAATCTTCTGGAACGTTCTGAAGAAAATAGAGGAACGACTTCACCAGAGATCTGTTTGTTTTAAACCTTAAATATAAAACCAGAGATCTCTGTGGGTCAAAGTTTCTCTCTTACAGCTCCTGTTTATCTCAACACTACTTTCTTTATTTTCATTGTTTCTGTTTTAAATTTAAAGCAAACTGCGGTTCAAAACCTCATTACTGCCTAGAACTGCTTTAACACTAAACCTCAGATTGATCTGAACCTTTTCCCTCCACAGACTTTATGCTGACATGATATCGGCTGTGCTGCAACTTTTAAAAAGCATCAATAAACAAACACTATTTGTTAAAATCCACAGTTAATGTTTGTGCATTTAGCCTTCAGTTTTAATGTGACTGCAGTAGGTTTAGCTGATTCTATGGTCATTATGGAGCCTATGTAGCTACTGGATAGGTGTGGTACAGGTGTGGTCATCCTGGGCTGGTTGGTAGTAACACAGTCACACTTTCACGCCAGTGAAACTATAGACGATGTCTCTGCACTGTAACAGGAACCAGGAGATCATGAGAATCCACACAGAGTGAACCCAGCAGGGATTTGAACCAGTGACTGCATGCAGTGAGGTGAGAGTGCTGACCACTACACCACAGTGCAGCTCATATTGACTGATGGGAACTTTTGTGGGTATTTTCTCACTTGATGTCAGAAAGAAACAAAGACGAATCTGTTTATTCAATGATGACAGAATGACCTAAAACATTTTGAGAATAACGCTTCATACTTTGGAGTACTTTATACTTTGGAGTACTGTATACTTTGGAATACTTTATACTTTGGAGTACTGTATACTTTGGAATACTTTATACTTTGGAGTACTGTATACTTTGGAGTACTGTATACTTTGGAGTACTTAATACTTTGGAGTACTTAATACTTTGGACTACTTTATACTTTGGAGTACTGTATACTTTGGAGTACTGTATACTTTGTATTTGAGTATTGAGTCCAGGTATTCCTGCCGCAGGTGAAGCTTGAAACAACGGTTGTGACTGCAGCTGAATCGAGTCTACAGCGAGGAGAACAAAGCTTCTCAGTGTAACCAACAGAGAACAAACGGAGGTTTGTCTGAGAGAGGACGGAAGCTGAAGCTCCTATTGGTCCATCTGTTAAGGTGGGCTGAAGCTGAGGACAATACAGCTCTCCTATTGGTTGATCTGCTCAGTGGGCAGCAGCTGGAATGAGCTTCTGTCTCAAGGACTTGGCCAGAGTTTCATGTCAACATCTGGACCTCCTAACAGGACAGTTTCAAACTACCAGAACCATCTTTGACCGTCTGGAGATCAGAGGGAATTGGACCTCCTAACAGGACGGTTTCAAACTACCAGAACCATCTTTAAACGTCTGGAGATCAGAAGGAATTGGACCTCCTAACAAGACGGTTTCAAACTACCAGAACCATCTTTAAACATCTTTAGATCAGAGGGAATCAAACCCCCGTGACTCTAACTCTGGACCCACAGTCTGGAGAGGAGTGGACGGTCACGGCTTGTCTCTGCTGTGATCCATCAACGTGACCTTCAGGATCTTGAGCTCTGATTGGACAATCTTTTTGATTGGCAGCTGAGTGGACGATGTTTTTCAGACAAAAGAAGAAGATCTCAGGACAACAACCACCATCTTCCTCAGTCTCTGACTCCACCCCTAAATCTTGTTTGTGGCGACGTCCTCCCTCAACCCCGCCTTTGCCTCTGAGGGCCCAAAAGCTTGTTGCTAGGCAACCATCAACAGAAGGCCTGAAGGGTAAAGGTCAGAGGTCAGGGGTCAGAGGTTCCTGGCCGAGTGCCCTGAGATTGGTCTGTGACCTGAGTCCAGAGCGAACTCAGAGGTCTCAAACGCCGTCTACCATCACCTGGTGTGTCCGGAAGACTCCGCCTCCATCCAGCAAACCACACCCTTTTGCTGTGCCTTCAGCCCCGCCCACTGGCAGGTCCAGACTCTCTCTGCCTCCAGCAGCCAATCACAGCTGTTACCTATCATCTCCTGATGAAGACCCTCCCATGGGGCGGAGCTCCGGTGCCACCATGAGGTCACTGTGCTCATTCTGCTGCAGGTAACAGGAAACAGTTCACCTGATCAGCTGTGATTGATCAGCTGTCATGGATCAGCTGTGATTGATCAGCTGTGATTGACCAGCTGTGATTGATCAGCTGTGATTGATCAGCTGTCGTGGATCAGCTGTGATTGATCAGCTGTGATTGACCAGCTGTGATTGATCAGCTGTCATGGATCAGCTGTGATTGATCAGCTGTGATTGATCAGCTGTGATTGATCAGCTGTGATTGATCAGCTGTCATGGATCAGCTGTGATTGATCAGCGATGATTGATCGGCTGTTATTGATCAGCTGTGATTGATCAGCTGTGATTGATCCTTCTGCAGTGTCTTCAGGGACAGTCTGCTACCCCTGGACCATAAGATCAATCAGACCGTGGTGAGTCCGTCCTCTTTGTTTCTCCTCAGTCTGACAAACAGAACGATGAAGATTCACACGGTTGGACTTCTAGTCGGGAGTCTTCCTCAGACGATTCCTTCATCTAGTAATCAGCTGATTGTTTGACCTGTCCCTTTTCCTGGTCAGTGATCTAGAAAATGTTGTTTCTGCCTGTTTCAGGTCCAGGTTTGAATATTCTAATGTTGTCTATGTGGAGATGAATCAAACAAGTCTTCATCATCTTCATCATCATCATTTCCACCATATACATTTCTGATAATGGAGACAGTGAGATCTTTAATGAAGCAGAGTTTAGCGTCCTGCTAACGAGTATGTGTTGATGGTTCCACATTAACATCTATTAGAGGAGGAGTCTGTTTCTATGTAGGTCAGAAATCTAGAACGGTTTCTCTTTGAGTTCCAGAGTCTACCTGACTCTGATTATGACTAAACCTGAAATCTTATTATTCAGAAGAAAAAATAACTGCTTCACTGTTCTGTTTCTCTGTCCAGGATTTGATGAAAACTCACCTGGTGATGATGGTGCAGGAAGAGGCGGAGCTTCTGAGGGATCAAATCACAGAGCTAAGCTTCAGAAACCAACAGTTGCAGAGGGAGAACCTCTTCTTAAAAGCAATAATCCAAAACACCAACCTGAATATTTAATTTAACTTCAACGTTCATGAAAACCTGTAGGAACATGTTGTGTATTTGTGTTTATGTATAAATGTACGTGTATTTGTGTCTCTGTGAGTTTTCAATCTCTCGTCTTCCTCAGATGTTTTCTTTCAGGTGAATTTTTCAGAAAGTCACATCAAAGGATGATCAATAAAACAAACTTCCAGAAGTATGAAAATGTAATTTTTTTTTTCCCTGTAAAAGCAGTAAAGCTCCTGATCCTTAACGTGTCACCAGAAGATCCATTCAGTTTCTATTCCTGTCTGCAGATTAGCTCGTATCTGACTGCCTAATCCAGATCAGGATTATCAGACTGACCAGGTCTAGAGCCTGAAGACACTTAGGACTCACATTAACCTCAGAGCTGGTCTCCAGCTGAAACTGGTCTTCAGCTGAAACTGGTCTATAGGTGAAACTGATCTTCAGCTGAAACCGGTCTTCAGCTGAAACTGGTCTTCAGCTGAAACTGGTCTATAGGTGAAACTGATCTATAGGTGAAACTGGTCTCTAGCTGAAACTGGTCTATAGCTGGAACTGGTCTATAGGTGAAACTGGTCTTCAGCTGAAACTGGTCTATAGCTGAAACTGGTCTATAGGTGAAACTGATCTATAGCTGAAACTGGTCTTCAGCTGAAACTGGTCTATAGGTGAAACTGGTCTATAGCTGAAACTGGTCTTCAGCTGAAACTGGTCTTCAGCTGAAACTGGTCTTCAGCTGAAACTGGTCTTGAAGAACCGCATGAGATGTTTCTCCACCTGTAAAATGCATTTGAAAACATAAATCATCAAAAGTGATCAACCAAATTAAACAAATTAAATTAAACATTTCCAGTAAGATAGAATCATATCTGTCAAATAGATCTGTTGTTATCTTCTCCTCTATCTACTGGTGTCCCACAAGGCTCTATTCTAGGGCTCCTGCTATTCTCTCTTTACATACATGACGCTCCAACAGTCTGTTCAAATTAAAGCTCTAACAAGTATCCGGGCACTCTAATACTCATGATCTTCACCCAAATATCAGAGTACGAATATTCGTGACGTCCAAGATCGCTGATTTGCGCTTGTCATAAATATAGCAAAGTGTAGTTAATTATTATCTAAATATTATCTGGAGAAGTAAAACCAAAAGCAAAGTAAAACTAGCGAGAGCTTTATTCCACTCAGAAACTGAGACTGAACTTCCGCTCACAGACATAACTTCTGAAACAATGAATTAGCTTTAACATCGGAGCTTTAGCTTCAGTGTTTACATTCTTTTGGTTATGGTAACTCTTCAACATTCGATGTAATTAACGAAACTCCATCTTATTCTGAAGAAACAGCCTCGCGCTGCTGAAAGGATGTAATCAACGTGAATCAGCTGATTCTGCTGTGGGCTCTGCACCAATATTTAATGCTTTGAATGTAAAATGTTAAAGCACTTTGAGGATAAACAACTATGGAGATAATTTTAAGAAAATGGAATTAGAATCAAAAATATTCTCTTACAATTGGATGGATGAATGTTTCTGGTTCATAAAAAGACCGTTTTAGATTCTCTGTTCTCTGCAGTCTGGAGGATTCTGCGTTCTGTTCCCTGCAGCACGGTGACCTCACAGCTATAAATAATCTCTGCTGCTGCGTCAGACGCTGAAGGAATCACCTGCTCAGGTGAAGCTCTGAGAGCCACAAAGTGGATTACTGTAATTCCTGGGATCTCTGGGCTCCACGCTTAAGTTCTCTGCTGATTTCTGAACGCTGCTGTTCACGGATGAAACGCTGAGACTCAGGTAAGAGTTCAACCTTCATTTATTCATTTGTTGATACTGTATGAAGCAAAGGAAAGACGTTTCTTTAGCAGTGATAGTAAAGATCTACAGCATTAGGAAAGACAACATGTTGAAAGAAATAATAACTGATAAATATAGAAAACTTTTGAAGCAGTGATGGAGAGGAGGACCTTGAACAAACTCGTATCCATCATGGATAATCCTCAGCACCCTCTTCATCCTGCGCTTGACGAACAGCTGAATGTCTTTTCTAAGAGGCTAAGGGAACTTCGCTGCCACCAACCGCTACAGGAGATCTTTCCTGCCTCGTTCTATCGGACTATATAACTCATCAGCCTTGTGTCGCAGATAAACCCACTGGATCTCTGTCTGGAAAGCTGTTAAAAGTTTGGTACTCCCTTAACTTTCTCAATTTTTTTTAATTTTATTTTTTTTTAATATTCACTGTTGTTTGTGTGTCTGCTTGCTTTTTTTAATGAGTCTGTACACAGTGCTGCTGCAACGTGCAAA
>NC_050531.1:25709768-25717748 GCF_002922805.2 Oryzias melastigma | reverse complement strand
AAATTGAATTTGTGATATTGGGCTATATAAATAAAATTGAATTGAAAATTGAATCCTATCTTATCTTATCTTATCTTGTCTTATTTTCCTATCTTATCTTATCTTATCTTATCTTATCTTATCTTAAAAAGATCAATCACTTTTTGTTTGAAAGCACAAAAGTCTAATCCTGAGTCTAGTTCTGATGTCTTCTCATCTCTTTTTCTACAGGTGACCATGATGCATTTCACCTGCTCTCTGTGGGCGTGTCTGTGCTCGCTGTCTATCACCACTGTTCACGCAGCAACCTTCAAGCTGGCCCTGATTGGTCCCTGGTCATGTGACCCCATGTTTTCGCGGGCAATGCCGTCGGCGGCTGCTAACCTAGCCTTGTCTCGGTTACGGGGTGACGCAGATCTGAGCAGAGGATTCTGGTACGACGTGAAACTGCTGAACGAGGACTGCTCCGCATCCAAAGGTTTGACCAACGCAGAGAAGATTTTACTAAGAAAACTATATTTAAATGAAATCCAGAAGAAAGTTTGAGGAACTGTGAAAACTTCTGACCAAACAATGAGATGTAGAAGTGTCAGAATGAACCGACGAGATGAAAACTCACCTGAAGACTGAAGCCAACAGAACCTGGAGGAGAGTTTAGTTTATTATTGATCCATGTATTTATTGTTATTTATTTGTTTATGAGTACAATCACATCATTATGATGATTATTAATATAACTATTATCTGATCCATCTCAGAAACAACTTTCAAACTTAGTCAGGTAGTCATGGTAACCACTTTAACATTAGCTTCACTGATTTGGGGACTGATGTGTCAGCTGTCCTATTGACTTCTGCTGCGTCCTCAAGATGATTCAGAAATTGTTATTTACATGAGAAAATGCAGATTATTTATTTATTTAGCACAAGTCAGACATACAACTTATAACAATAAACACAAAGGAGAACTGTATATATACACTATATATATCATTTACCTTATTCTACAAGATTGGTTGGATAATGGTGGATTTGATAGTTGAAAGCAGTAATTGTTTACATGGAAGGGCCAGTTTGTGTTGTAAAGAGCATTAAATACAGATATACAGGTCAATAATGTATTGATATCATAAATGTTGAGTATCTTCAGATTATTCAGTATTGGAGCAGTAGATGATTTCCAATTGGAAGAACTATCTATCTATAGATCTCTAGGTACAACCCCAACAATATTACAATAGGATAAATATGGACAGACAAGAATGTAGTAAAAAGCTAAAAGACATTTTTGATGAACCATTTTACGTATTTTAGAAATAATTCCCATTGACTTATTTATTTTTTTACATACATGTCCAATCTGTTCGTTCCAGCCCAGTTTTTCCAACTATCCATACACCCAAAAATCATACTTTTGAAACTATTTTTGTTGATTTTGTTCATGTAAACTTTTACAAGGTCATTGTTGTATTTTTTACCTCCTCCAAACAGTATGGAGCTTGACTTGTTTATATTTAGAAAGGACTTATTTGCTTTAAACCACTCAGAATAAATCTGAAGGTCACTATTTAACTTTTCAACAAGTGCATTAATATCATTATTTGAAATAAAAAGATTTGTGTCATCGGCAAAGATTAACATAAATGATGTAGAGACATTAGCAAGATCATTAATGTAAATCATGACAACACACTCTCAGTAAAATGCGTACATGTTCCACAACTTTGCACTCTGAAATACCGTGTATAATATACGCCAAACACGCTTTTTGCGTGCATATGATATGCAATGGTAGAGAATGGGTTGCCCCGGCGTACAATATACACGACTTTTTAGGTTTCGTTTTGATCACGTGGTCAGAAATCCTCCGGCTCTTTTCTAAATGACGTCGTTCCTGGTTAAGGTTAGGATTACGGTTATGGTTAGGGTTAGAAAAGCAAATTGTTCGTTTGTGGGGCTGTCTGTGATGCTCACGGCTCCACCAGGGGACGTGTCAAACGTGGAAAACACATTTAACATGTTTAGGACCGCGCGTATTATATGCACGCAAAAACGGTTTTGCGTATATTATACACGGTATTTCTCAAATCGTGGCATATGTACGCATTTTACTGAGACTGGGCTGATCATGAAGAGAAGCGGACAGAAAATTGACCCCTGAGGAACACCACACTTTATATGAGTCACATCTGACTCAGAGTTATCTATTGATACATATTGTTTTCTATTTCTTAAATAATTAGATAACACCATATTTATAGAGCTTAGAAAGCAAAATGTAATGGTCCACCACATTAAATGCTTTGGAAAGATCAAGAAAAACACCTATTTCAAACGTTTTACTATCTAGAGCTGAGTGAGATCTGCTCAATAACTATGATAAACACTGACAGATACACAGGACTGCAGGTCATTTGACTGGAAACCAACCAGGTCTTTGATTGGGTCATCTTCTCATTGTTATTGTCAACGTGTTCAGACTAGATACTTATATTTCAATTAAAGCTTTTTTTAAAGAATCTTAATGATCATCTTAAAGAAAAATGTTGTTGGAACCTGGTTGTATGATTTTAATAATTTAATTATTTTAATGATTATCGTTTCAGTTTTATCCTGATTGTTTCTGTCTCCTGTACATACTTTTATTTTTCCTTCTCAAAAGGTTTTGTCATTTACCAGACAACAGTTGAAAATGATTCATATTTTTAATCTGTCTGAATCCATAAACTCCTCCTCCCTCTGAAGACCCTAAAAACCATTTATCTCACAGGTTTATGTCAGTTTTCAGGAAGCCCATCAGAGAAGAAGAGACCTGTCTTCAAGATCATTATCTTAAAAATCTTTTATGTTATGGATTCTTGAGGAATGAAGTTAAAACAATTACACCAAACTAAACATCATCATCACGATTGTTTACATCAGGACTAACATTAAGTTTATAAAGATGAGGTTTTTGTGTTTCTGAGATGAACTTCAGCCTTTCTTCATCTTTTTCAGCTCTGACTGAACTAGGAGAGATGGAGGGATATGGCCACGCCTACATTGGCCCCTTTAGCCCCGCCCTCTGTCATGCTGCTTCTCTAATGGCTCAGCATTGGGACGCAGGACTTGCATCTCCAGGCTGTCTGGATCCTGTTTGGCTGAACCTTCCTCCAATCACCCCCCCCAGCAAAGTCTTGTTCACGGTTCTCAGGTTCTTTCGCTGGGCGCATGTTGCTGTGGTTTCAGGTGAGTGCGGTTATCATCCAGAATGAAGTTAGAACTGCAATGGAAGGTCAGACCGAAATGTTTTCATTTCAGAGCTAAAACTTCTGATAATAGTTCTGGAAAGTATAAAAGAAGGAAAAGCTAAAATACTCAAGAGATGCTTTTTATAAAGATATTTGACTGAACTGTCTTTTGTGAAAAATGATAATGGAGGAAAGGCTCCATTAGGCAACAGGTTCTCTTCTTAGATCAGGTCCTCTACCAGAGTCCTGGAGCTTGAGGGTCCTGCAGTAACTTAGCTGTTCCTGTTCTTTTCTGGACTGAGATGTCTGAGGTCTTTCCAGGATCTGCTGTAGACACTCCTCCAGTTTGGAGGTTACATCCATGAGTGCTCCAGTCACCACGGGCACCACTGTCACTTTCACCCTCCAAGTCACTATTCAGTAGTCTGGAAGTCAAATACTCCATCAAATAACCTGGATGAAGTCCATCTGCTACACTATTCAAACATGTAATTGTAGAGTTAGATGACTTAATTGTTTTCTAACCTGGTAAATCTGTAAACTCATGTGGACATCTCTGAGGTTTCTCATTTTTGCCTTAATCAGGTTTTTTTTTTTTTTTTTTAATTTTTCCTTGCTGGGAAGGAGTGTCTGAGGACAGGGATAACCAGTTGATTTAGTCTGCTTAGTTTAGCAATTAGTTATTCAGATTCAGAAAAATGTATTAGTCCCAGAGGGGAATTCATTTGTAGCATTTCCAGCACAGTTTCACACACACAACACAATCACATTAATGTGTCAGACCATCATAGTTTAAAATGATCATAATGTTTAAAATGATCATAATGTTTAAAATGTACTCCTTGGATCCACAACACCAATACAGAACAACGTCACATCAGCAATAACCTCAGAAAACACTTTTATTTAAGTTTAACACTGTAATAACTCAAGACACAAAGGACTATGAAAAACGATGAGTTCGGAGCATAAAATCGACGCCCTGAAGGCATCAGAACAAAGTCAGGAGTCAGAGGATGCTGGGACGTCCCAGGATGCTCTTGGCTTTCTTCAGCACCTGTTCCTTCCACAGAGAGGGAAGGTCCCTCAGTCCAACACCAATTATTTTAGAGCAGGTCGTTACAATTCCCTGCAGTTTGTTTTTGTCTTTCAAAGACAGACCATAAAACCAGCAAATAAATGAAAATGTTAAAATACTCTCAATAAAAGAACAATAAAAAGTATTAAGAATGGTTTGGTTCACATTAAGAGTTCAGCTTCCTCAGCAGGTAAATTCTCTGCTGCTCACGATTCACAATAGCGTCTGTGTTCAGGTGAAATTTCAGTTTGTTGTCCAATACAGCGCCTAAATATTTGTAGGTCTCGACAATCTCCACCTTCTCCCCATGGATCACACTAACACCATGCGATGTAGTCCGTCTAAAATCAATCTCCATGTCTTTGTTTTAGCCACATTTAAATCAAGGTAATTGGTGTGACACCAATCAACAAACTGTGATAAAGCAGGTCCGTGATTTGTTTCAGATGCAGATAAAAGAGACACAAGAACAGTGTCGTTGGAGAATTTGATTAAAAATCTGTTCTCTTCTGAAGATCTGCAACTGTCTGTATATAAGATAAAAAGGAGAGGAGAAAGGACACACCCCTGAGGAGACCCAGTGTTACGAATGGAAGGTGGGGATAATTCTCCATTAACAAGGACACGCTGAACCCGGTCAGTAAGAAAATTTAAAATCAATAAAAGAATCTGATCTGGGAGGTTAAAATCAGATCCAAGCCTTTGGATCAGATTGTGAGGCTGCATTCTATTAAAAGCAGAGGAAAAATCTGTAACTAAAAGTCTAACATGAGCCCCGGAGTTCTCAAGGTGCTTAAAAACAGTGTTCAATAAAAAAAGTTTAGCATCCTCGACTCCCTTTTTAGACTGGTATGCAAATTGCAGAGGATCCAGTTTCCCTTCAGTTAAGAACAAGATAAAAGACTTTAAAATATGTTCAAAACTTTTCATGACAAGTGATGTCAGTGCCACCGGTCTAAAATCACCAAGGGTTTTTGAGTTCCTCGATTTTGGAAGAGGTATCACAGTTGATGTCTTCTATAAGACAGGAATTTGCCCGATATCAACGCACAGTTGAAACAGTTTACTAAAAACAACACTGAGCTGGGTGGCACAGTGGTGTAAGGTACGGCCACAGATGCCATCAGGGCCCTTTGCCTTACCAGTCTTTACCTTTTTAAATAAGGCAGCGACCTGGTTTGGTGAAATTACTATTTCATTATCTGGCTTGAGAGAATTCTTACATTGGGACAAATTTTCAAAGACATCAGTTCTTTCAAAGCGAGAAAAGAAGGCATTGAATGTGCTCGGTAATTCAGAGTCAGGTACACCGTTTACACATACTGGCTTCCTGTCCTCTTTTACATGTGAGGAGGCCATATTCTTAATAACTCCTTAGAGACGGCCTTTTTCTCCAATGGATCCCCTGTACAGTAGACCACCTTCTTTTTATTTATGGTTGATTTCAGCTCTTTTGTTACCCATGGTTTGTTATTTGGATAGATAACAACTTTCCTAGATGGGACAACAGAATCAACACAGAAAGTGATGTAAGAAGAAATTGTTTCACAGAGGACATCAACGTCATCACATGACTCAAAGAAACAGTCCCAGTCCGTACATTCGAGTGAGGCTTGAAGAGTGGAAATGTTATCCTCTGACCAACATTTCACAGTCTTTTCCTCCCGAGGAAGACGCCTGAAGACAGGGATATAGCGTGGCATCAGATATATACAGTTATGGTAGGAGGATCCCAGCGGAGGAAGCTGCAGAGACTTGTACGCACCACTCACTGTGCCGTAGCACAAGTCTAGAGTTGTGTTCCTCTGAGTCGTGGTGCAAGTGACATACTGTTCATATGTCTTAAGAGTGTCCCTAAGTTGGCAATGATTCAAATCTCCCAAGATAAATTTCGGGGCCTCAGGACAAATACTGTCAAGACGGTGCGTGACGTCACCAATCAGCTGTGCGGCGGCTGCAGCGTCAGCCCGAGGATGCACGTAAACAATAGTAAAAAACAGCTGTTGGAACTCACGCGGCAAGTAAAAAGGCCGAAGAGAGATAACAGTTCAATATTCGGAGTACAAATCCTTTCCCGCACTACAACGGTGTTGCAGTACCTTTTATTGATGTAGCAGCATACTCCGCCTCCTCGCGTCTTGTTGGTCACTTCCTGGTTCCGACCCAGTCTGATCGGCGTCCTGAAGCCTTTCAGCAGTAAATCCTCATCTCGATCCAAGTCTCCACAAAGACATGCAGGCGTTCTCAACTTGTTGTTACGGAGGGAGTGCTCATTCCCCAACAGGATGGAGGGGAGAGCGGGCAGCCTGCGACGGTCCCGCAAACTCATGCGCTTTATTCTCCGGTTTATTCCACCACATTTGCCCCTTTTCCGACGCCTTGGCCTGACAGCCGTGTGATAAAGTTCTGGTGGGATGTCCGGCGGTGGCACAATCTGTTTTGGGTGAACCGGAGCTGCAGTAAAGACTCCTGGGTAAACGTAATCCTCGGGAGGACTCCTATCCAGAGCGTACTTGGTTGATTTGTCTCATAACTTGAACAGAACATGAGAAACAGTCCACAGAAAAGCAGCAAATGTTCCATCTTGAGGACCCACATTAGACTGTGATGGTGACACGATCACAGACAAACTTACATAAAAAACAACGGAAAACAACAGAATTGCTCCTGGTCGCTACCCGGGTCGCACGCTGGGACCGCCCCCTTAATGTGTAAATATATAATACTATATAAATATATTGTTTATTTTTATGACTGATTTTATATTTTTGGACAATTACCAGCATGAAGCCCATTGAGAAAACTGTTATAATATTGGACCATATAAATAATATTGAAATGAACTTTTGTGTCCACTGAGTGATGGTTGGTGGTCAGGATTTAAACCAGTTTAGAGTGATGTCTTTCTCACTACGATAAACAAAAGCTCCAGCGTATAACTTTGATCTTTGGTGGATAAACATTCAGAGGATGAATCCATGACAAATATCAGAGGATCCATGAGAGATCTATCATCAAGACGTCTTCTGTCATCTTTTATTATTCTACTGTAATGATTTTAGTTTTGGGGAATCCCAAAAGATGCTCGTGTGGTCACCAACCATATCACAGTTTGTCCAGCGTCTGTCTGTATTTGTGCTTTGGACATGATGATCTCATGGGGGGGGTCCTAAAATCTAAATGTTTCCAGTCAAACTTCCTTCATGACAGTTCATACACACACGTTCCTACATCTCACCTGTTAGAAGTTCATTCATCTCAAGCTTTCACTGGTATTTGAGATCCAGAGTTTATCTGCTAAATGTGCGTCAGCTGAATCTGATTCACTGATCTGCTGACGAGATACACTGAAAGATGAACAATAACAACAGATGAATCTATTTGCTGGATCTGGATTTTCAGACAGACTAACAGAACTAGATTTTATGTTCGTAGGATTCCTCCTGATCATATCACCATGAGAGTCACATGACTGAAAAAAATCCACAAATACATGAAAACGTGAATAAAGAAACTCGGTCTAACAATAGAATAGAATAGAATAGAAAATACTTTATTAATCCCTTTGGAGGTCCTCAGGGAAATTCAAGAAAAGATGGCATAGAGCAGGGGTCACCAACCTTTTTGAAACTGCGGGCTACTTCATGGGTACTGAATCATATGAAGGGCTACCAGTTTGAAATAATACATTTGC
>NC_050531.1:25699198-25709378 GCF_002922805.2 Oryzias melastigma | reverse complement strand
ACGGCGATGAACGACAACAAGTATTTTTTTATTTCATTCACTAAAAGGGAGCGTGTGGGTGACGTCACAGCTCTGTCTGGAGCGCGTGTGCAGTGCAGCTCGACACAGAAGAGGGAGGAGTCTGTTCAGCGGTTAAAAGAAAAAACATTCTAACAAATAAGCATCTGGACCTTTTTTCTGTCTGAAAACACCACAGCATAAATTCAAGTTTCTGTCACGGCGCTCGCGCTCATGAGACTTCAGGCTCCAAGCTGCAAAAGTGCGTCTGCAGATGAGGCGATGAGGAAAGGAGGAGGAGCTGCTGGGCGATTCTGTATGACCCGCAGTTTATAAAGCGCTTTGACGCTCCAGGAGTTTTCGGTGCGCCGGCTGTGCAGCGCTCAGATCAGACACTTCATACCGAGAAGCGCATTTATTTAGAAAAAAGTGTTTCCGCTTTGCGAAAAATGTCTATTTCCTCTTGTAAGCGCAATTTCTTTTTTCGAAAAATGCCAGTTTTTTCGAAACTGTGGTGTTTCCATTTGGATAATTTATTATCCAAATTCCAATTTGCGAAATTTCAGAGTTAATGGAAATGCGACTATTGATTATCTCGTTAAGGAGAAAACGATTTAAAAAAAGAAAAATAGTGGGACAGGCCGTTTTTGGCTTCAGAAATAATTAACATAGTGTGGCGACCCGGGGGTTAGCCCCGCCTTCAGCTCCTAAGACTCATGGGAAGTGGGAAATCTTGGGTGTGTTACATTGCTCACCATAAGTGAGGGAGCTGTCAGCAGAAGTGACGTTGATACTGTTTGGCTGTTCATGTGTGTTTAAAATAAATGGGCATTGATGACAGAAGTGAAAATACACAGTTAGCCTCTTTGTCTTCTTCTGCCTCAGGCTGTTCAGGGACGTCTCTCCTCCCCAGCCGGTGTAAGAGCAGTAAAAGAGTAGCTCGCCTTATAGGTCCCTGCTGGGTCCCTGCTACAATTGACATGCCAGTTGACTCATTACAATATAGCTGTAAAATATTTTTATTTTCAATTCTTTATGAAGGCAGGTGTGATTTAAAAAACTCGCATCCAAATAAAATTTTCGAGCAGCTCACAGGTGAGTTGTGTTATTTTTAGAAGAGGCATGCGGGCGACTTGTTGGTGACCCCTGGCATAGAGAGTACACTGAAGTAACACTGAACTGAAAGTCTGATTACATGTTTCAAGTCCTGATATCATTTTTAATGTTTCTCATGATGTAAAAGGTGAAGCTGTGAATCTGCACTTTAATGATCATTTTTCTGTTCTTCTCATTAAAGACTCTCACGGACGTGGAACATCTCAACATCATGCTGAACCTTTTCTGTCTTCTGATTCTAGCCCCCACTGACCTCTGGGAGAGCACTGCTCAGGAGGTGGCCTCCTCCCTTCGTGCTATGGGACTGCCGATTGGTCCTGTGGTTTCCATGGAGACCAACAGCAAGGAGGGGGCCAAGGAAGCACTGTATCAGATCAAGATGGCTGATAAAGTCAACGGTAAGAGTTCAATCTGGAACAACGCCTGATGTTAGTAAATGATCAACCAGAGAAACAGACACTCCAGTTTAAGAAACCGACGAAATGAATGTTTGAATGTAAACATGGAGCCAGAACGTCAAGAACCTCTGGAGCAAAAGAGTCCACAGAAACTGAATGTAAACATGAAGCCACAGAAACACGATGAGGTCACCAGACTGTGCATTGGATTTAGATCTTTAGATCAGGGGGGTGGAGTCATAATCAAGTGTGAGAGATCCTTTTGTCAGTAAGAAAACAAATCCCATCCTCATCCATATGTCTTCCAAGCCTAACCCTTTCTGAGGTCACTGGGTTGCTGGAACCTATCCTAGCTACTGTTGGGTGGAGGACCCCAGAACAATCCATCTGTTCCAGAACCCCCAACCGTTCACACTCAAGTTTACATCTAGAGACAGTTCAAAGCCATCAGTGAAACTTTTAGTGATGCTGTTGGACTGATAAAGTTATAGAACTCTGAGAAGATCCAATCCTGAACCAGGAGAACGTGGAGGCTCCACACAGAGAACCAGCTGGGATTTGAAGGGTTAGACCTCAGTGTTAACCACTGCATCACCATGAAGCTCCATTGAAAAACACGTTTGCTTTATCATCTGTAGATTTATTTATTGTGCCCCTCCCCCTCCAGTGGTCATCATGTGCATGAGCTCCGTCCTGATTGGTGGAGAGCATCAGAGGGAGCTCCTCCTGACCGCTCTGGAGATGGGGATGATCTCTGATGGTTATGTCTTCATTCCCTACGACGCTCTGCTCTACGCTATGCCCTATCAGGTGACTGATTACTTTTTTCTGAATCCTTTGATCAATATAGCGAATGATTGAATAACATGTCAATGCAGCTTTCTTAATGACCTGAAAAGTTTCAGAGCTGATCAAAGACATCAACAATGATCATCACAGAAAAGACGGACTTCTGATTCATCTGCTCCTCTGTGTTGGACCAGGACATGACCTTCCACCAGCTGACCAACAGCACGCAGCTGCGCCACGCCTACAGCGCCGTCCTGACCGTGACCATGGAGTCGGATCAGAACTTCTACCAAGCCTTTCGTGAGGCTCAGATGAGGAGAGAAATCCGCTCCGCCATCGCTGCCACAGAGGTAAACGTACGGATGTTGAGGTGTGTTCAGAGGGCTGATGGGAACGTAGTCGTGGTACACCCTTAGTGACGGGTACATGTCTCTCAGTGAACGGTCATCAGGACAGCAAAGCCTCTGCTGAGTTACTGAGATCAGGAATGTGTGGAGGACAGACAGAACCATGCTAGCTTTAGCACTTTTAACACGTGTAGCATATCTAGTGGTCCAGTTCTATAGAATAGAGATCAAACAGAAAAAAGTGAAACACCAGATCAGTTAACTAAAGCTCTATCAGTTGTTACATTAAAATCTTTGGTTTTTATCTAATCAAACTTTTGGTTGATGGATTCCTCGACTCAGAAATGTAACTTGATACAAACTGATATTTTTAAATGTAATAAATGACAGAGCGCTTGTTAATTTTACAATGTTTCACTTTTCCAGTTTTTCACATTGCCTCATGTGGAGATGTTCACCTCGATCGTCTCTAATCTGACTCCATCTTCTCTACGCTCCTCCTGTGACCGTCGGTCCATGAACTCATTTCAAAACATTTTCTGTGTTTGTCCTGCTGCATCCTCAGGTGTCTCCAGTGTTCGGGACCATCTACAACATGGTTTACTTTGTGGCTAAGGCCGTGGAAGAGCGCCGTGTGGCGGGCGGCGGTCACTGGGTGACGGGCAGTCAGCTTTTACAGTCAGATGGAGGTTTTGATTTCCAAGGTTTCAACCAGGTAAACTGATGCAGTTCATTCAAACGAAGGACGAGCTCACACAGAGTTTAGAGTTGTGACAGTTTTTATTTGCATCAAGATTCATCTGTTTTTAAATTGTGTCTGACTCTTAACGTTATTTTAATGGAAAAACAAGTTTATAATTTTGAAACCAATGCATCAAATATAACTGATCACAGAAATATCTATTTAAAAGTTGCGTATTGTTGCTGTAATGTTTAGAAGTTTCTTGAACCTCTGAGCTCAGAAAATAGATTTAACTAGAAAAGTCGCATTACCTGCGATAATGCTAGTGTGAATGCATTATCGCATTAATGCGGTTGTTGTAAATTGCGTAAATTGCTTAAATTTGCAGTAATTGCTTAAAGAGTATAACATGCATTAAGTGTATAAAGTGTATAAAGTGTGTAAATTGCATTAATTAGCATAAATTGCGTAAAAAACGTAAACTGTACGAATACCAAAAGTTCGTGCATTAATGTCCTGAATGAGCTGAACGTTTTGATACCAATATTGTAAAAGTTTTAAGGTGCAGTAAAAAGTTTTAAATTTTCCCATTGACTTAACATGGGCTGAAAATTTGCATAAATTGTGTAATATCACGAAAACTGTAAAATTTGTGAAAACCAAAAATACAAGCAGTAATGTCCTTAACTTGCTGAACGTTTTGATACCAAGATTGTGTAAATCGCATAAAGTGTGCTTGAGTTTTTACGTGTCAAAAAACGTACGGAAGAAAACGTAAATAAAGAATCTCAATAGTGTGAATGCATTGAATGCATTCACACAATGAGTGAATGAAGATGATGACTTTGTAGCCTGCAGACTTTCTTCACCTGCAATGATCCCATGTAGTTTATATTTCACATGTAGAGATCACTTTTTAATATTTACCATCAATATGATGTAGACAGAGAAACAGAAACAGATGTGATGGAAAATGAAGTTTCAGAAGTCACAGCTTTCATGTGATGCAGGGATCTGCAGTGAGAGACGCACTAGAGAAATGTTTAGAGGCTGAAACACTCAACCTGCTCCTTATACTGGGTCTGGAGAGGTGTGATGGTATATAGTCCATGAAGTAAATCACCTTAAAGTGCAGAGCTAAGCTAACATGCGCAGCATTCCTTCAGCTGTAAATGTAACTAGAGTCACAAAAAGTGCACAAAATCACAACATTAAAGAGGTAGCACAAAGCAGAAAATATGATGATTATCAGTCTGCACATGTGCAAAACGTGTAGGTAGGAAGGATTTATAGAACTCATTCTTTAGCGTAAACACTTTATTTAATGACTTTAAAGGACATTTTATGTTATGCTGCATAACAATAGTTTAGAGGGGAGTGGCTATAACTTATAGATTAGTGAATTCTTCATATCCTTTTTCTATTGGGTCATTAACCAATCATGTTTATACTCCAGCTGACCTCAGTAGTAAATAGGAAAAAGGATGGCGGCTCACTAAAGTAAACCTAAAGTATAACAAGAGAAAATGTCATTTTTGTCTTGTGTTGTTTAGGAATACTTTAGCTTCAGCCTTTCTGTTTGGGACAGGAAGTCTTTTATTTTGAAAGAAAGTCATCTGGGCTTCTTTCAAATGTGAAAAATGAGTTTATCTTAATAGTTATGTATTTATTTTTGCACAAACATACACATAATTCTCCTTTGTTGTATAAAAACGACGATGTAATGTTGTAATGAGTTTGCGGCTCCTTTTAGGTTTTGATTGGTACCCAACAGGTCCAAAAGGCTCTTTGACTGATACAGAACTCCTACGGTGGATGATGGAAACTGTAGCTGCCATTGCAGTTACATTCGGAAAACTTGGGTTGCAGGAAGTGCCTTGACGCGTGCTTCGGAAAATAGAGTCGCTGTTCTTCCTTTTGATGCGATTTATTTTCTTGCACGTTCTTAAAAATAACAAGGTACAAAAATAAAACAATAAATCTATATTTCAAAGCAAAAAAGAAGAGAAAAAATGTTTACTAAAGCTTAAATGTAACTCTATAACACGTATAACACGGTCTAAGATTAATGTGCTGCTGTGCTTCCCAAGTTCTAAGTCCAACTAAAGTCCAATAAAGTCACAGCAGCTCCCAAAATGCATCTTAACCAATCAGAGGCCAGAACGGCCACATGACCAAGGTATGACAGGCGCATGCATGCATGAACTATAATGAATAACCAAATTTCAGCCAAATGGCTCCAACATAACCTGCCCCTAATTGCATAGTACTTTAACTATCAATTACCAAATGAAAATAAGGAGGAGCCATTTACACATTTAAAATAGAAAAATACAAACTTAGTAACTAATGTGATGTTCAAATTATTCAATAAACAGTCATTTTTTATGATGCTTCCTCCAACAGACAAATCTTGCTTATTAGTCTCTCCAGTTCGCTGGTTTTTGTCTTCACACGAACACTTCGGACTTCTCCTTTCAGATCCAGCATAACTTTAGTTATTCTTCCAAGCAGCCATGAACCTCGTGGGGCTGCTGAGTCCACAACGAGAACAATATCCCCGGTCTTGAAGTTCCTTCTTGTGACGTTCCACTTTTGTCTTTGTTGCAAAAGGGGTAGGTACTCGTGTGTCCATCTGCTCCAAAATAGATCAGCCATAAACTGAATCTGCCTCCAACGGCGACGAGCGTAGTTATCATCCTTTGAAAAGACACCTGGAGGAATGTTTGGTTGGGTCTTCATGAGTAACAGGTGATTAGGGGTCAAAGCCTCCAAATCCTTGGGATCATCTGAGAGTGATGTTAAAGGTCGGTCGTTGATGATACTTTCCACTTCACACAAAAGTGTCAGCAATCCTTCATCATCCAGTGTTTGCTGCCGTAGCAGTGCGCTCATCACTTTTCTGACTGTGCGTATTTGACGTTCCCACACTCCTCCGTGATGGGATGCGGCTGGTGTGTTGAATATCCATGTAATTCCTTTTTGCATCATGTTGCTGTGAATCTTGGAATGGTCCAGTTCTTGCAGTGACCTCCTCAGCTGTCTTTCTGCTCCAGTGAAATGTGTCCCATTGTCTGAACGAAGGATTGATACTTGACCTCTTCTACTGATAAAGAGTCTGATGGCATTAATACATGAGCTGGTGTCAAGAGAGTGTGCGACCTCCAGGTGCACTGCCCTGCTTGTCATGCATGTGAAAAGTACACCATATCGTTTCACCCTGCTCCGACCTCTGCTGACTTCAAATGGACCAAAATAGTCCACTCCGGTGTTTGTGAAAGGTGGTTTGTCAGGCAACAACCGATCTTCTGGCAAATTTGCCATTTTTTGCTGACCAGGCTTAGCATGCTGCTTCTTGCATGTGATGCATTTGGATATCACTTGTTGGATTGCTGAACATGCTCTTGGAATCCAATATCTTTGTCTTAACTTTGAAAGAATATAGTTCCTCCCTGAATGTCCTGTTTCTTCGTGAATGTCACTGAGAATGAGTTTGGCGATCCAACTGTCCTTGTGTAAAATTGCAGGATGCTTTGCTTCTAATGGCATGGCTGATCGATTTAATCGGCCTCCAACTCTTAGCACTTCACCATCCCAATATGGGTCCAACTTAAAGATGTGACTGCACCTTTTGACATGTCCTTTCTCCTCTTGCAGAACCTTGATTTCTTCTGCATATTTTTGTTGTTGGTAAAAGCGAATTAATGATAATTCGGCTCTGACAATGTCCTCTTTTGAAAGTTCAGGGATTTTAAAGCTTTGTTTGTATTTCAGCATTTCTCTTTGAACTTCGATAATATCCAGATGCCAATCTTGTTGTAGTTCTTTCCTTTTCTTGCTCAGTTTTAGCAGAATGTCTTTGAGACGAAGAAGCCAAGCTGTTGCTCTTTTCAGTCTGTACCAGCTTGAAAAGTGACTTGCAAACTGGTTTACCACATCCAGTCTTTCTTCTGTGTTTATCAGAGACACTTTAGCAGATGCCTTTATCTCAGCATCTTGTTCTGATAAGTCGTCATATTGATCTGGTCGCCTTGGCCATTCCTCTTCTGATTTTAGCAGGAATTCTGGTCCCTGTATCCAGTTTTTGCTTTGCAGCAAACCTTCAGCACTGGATCCTCTTGAAGCTTGATCTGCAGGGTTGTCTGCTGTATTTACATAGTTCCACTGAGAGGAGTTTGTTGCTTCTTTGATAAATGAGACCCTGTTGGCTACAAATGTCTTGTAGCGTGCAGCTTCATTGTCAATGTATTTAAGCACTGTGATGCTGTCGGTCCAGAACACAGATTCGGTCAGTTGCAGCTGCAACTCCTGCCGAAGCATTTTGTCCATTTTAACAGCTATCACGGCTGCTGTCAGCTCCATTCGGGGTATTGTCACTTCTTTGAGTGGTGCCACTCTTGCCTTTCCAATTAGGAAGGAGAGGACTTTCTCATCATTATCGTTGGTCAGCAAGATGTAAGACACTGTGCCATATCCGTTGTTACTGGCATCAGAAAAGTGGTGCAGTTGTGCCAACTTGATGTCTCCAAACTTTGCTGGCTTAATGCACCTTCTTATGCTGAAAGATGTCAACTTTTTCAGATCATTCAACCACTTTGACCAACTCTTTTGGTGATTTTCTGAGATGTTGTCGTCCCATGCCTTCTTCTCCTTACACAACTCTCTAAAAAGAAGCTTTGCAGTCAGAATGAAGGGTGCAAGGAATCCAAGAGGGTCATATGCCGAACTTACAACTGCTAAAATTCCTCTTCTGGTGTATGGTTTGTCCTGAGCATCGATTTTTATTTTGAAAGTGTCCAACTCTGTGTCCCACTCTACGCCCAGTGCTCTCTCAGTGGGCAGTTGGTCCTTGTTTAAGTTCAGGTCTTTTACTTCTGACGCTCTGTCCTCTTCAGGGATTGACAGTAACAACATTCTTGAGTTGCTTGTCACCTGTGGTGGAATATTTGTTGATCCGATGAAATGAAGAAATGTCAAACGTTTTCATGAAAGTTTATTAAACAGAGCAGAGAAAAGTACACGTCGACGAGCATGGCTGAGAGGTCTGCAGAGCTCTGATCTGTGATGAAGGACGCTCACATTTTATACAGTCATACAATCAGCTGTTAATCAGGAGCTTAAGATGGAAATGGAAATGCCATATCTAATATGAACAAGATGTTCTAATGAAATCAAAATGTTTACACATCGTGGTCAGGGTGTTCTGACAATAAGAAAACAAGACTCAGAGGATGAGACATAAGCAAATGTATAATTTCCATGACACGCCATCCCCTTGTTCCTAACAGGAACAACACAAATGCGGAAATTATGACTATCAAAACACTGAACCAAACAGACCAAAACCAAGGACAAAAATTTAGACAAAACACTGGGACCTCATATAACATCAGAACCATGACCCCAAAAAGGTTTAAAACAATCCATCATTAATGAGGCTCAGAAAAAGTCACAAAAAAATCAAACCTCAACTAATCATATCAAATCAATTCAAAATTAAACAACTCAAACAAATCCAGTAAACTAAATCAAAATCAATTAAAATCGATAAACCACAATTAAACTATAAACATAAAAATCAGACAAACCAATTCAATCAAAGTAATTAACCCTAAGAAATGATACAAAACAAACCACTATAAGTAGATCCAACAACTAACCAGGCACATCAATGAGGCTTAATAAACCAATAAAATCAACCAAACTAGCAAAATCTAATCATTCAACACAAAACGAATCAAACTAATGAAACCTAATCATCCTATTAAAAAAAAATAACAAACTACAAAATCTAATTACCCAATGGATGAAGAAGTTAACACGACCGTCTGACCATCATCAGAATCATCAAAGGAGTAATCCAGTGCAAAATCAGACGACGCTGGTCGGACCCCTGCAGGCAGGGAGCCGTAAAGAGTTGGAGAACACGCCTACTAAAAGCAATGTCAAAAAGTCCAATCAGCAGGGAACTAAAAAACAGAGTGCAGCAACTTCCACAGAGGACGACAACAGAGGAAAACACACCTAAGGACATAAGCACGGAAACAACCAGGACCTGATATTTTCCAAAAATGTACTCCCAAAAACCCCATACCGACGTATTAACACCTGAATGTTCTGTCAATTTACTACTGAGTGTGCGCAGACCATCAACAGCTCTGGTTAACTGCTATTAGAATTAAATGTGCAGCACTGATCTTCAAAAATAGAACACACACCAGGAGGAGTCGAGGGAACCAATCGCGATGCGACCTGCAGAACTATCAGCAAGACAAGAAAACGTACCTCTAGCAACATTAACATCAAAGAGGGAAGGGGACCTCGTCCCAGAAAGTAACAGGAATGGAACTTCCTAGTACGAACATCTAGAGCCAGGGGAGGTTTGAGACAACTGATGGGACATGCAGAAGTAATTCAGGGCGGGCGTTTGAGGAACAACCCTCAAAAGCGGTCAGGGACCTAAGCAAACGACACAACCAGCGTCCGCTGAACTTGAAACCTGTTCTGCCAAGAGAAGCCAGTTATCAGTGGAACCTGAAATACCTGACATCACCTCAAAGCAATCATCACCACTGGCTCCCTATTACAAACAATAACTGCATGCTGTGAAGGAAAATGAGGACCAACAGTCAAAACACCAAATGAAGCAGGTACATCAAACACAGTGGTAATACTGCTACAGATGAAGAAATAAGTGAAGGGGTCTTATGTGGCGCTGGGCCTGTAAACGAACAGAGTCAGGTGCAAACAGGAAGCAATTCTAGGGGGTCGAGTGGGGAGGGGTAAGGTGGAGGTGTCGAACGAGAGCATTGGTGGGACTGCAATGTTAGGGCGCGAGACCAGTCACAAGC
>NC_050531.1:25694407-25696330 GCF_002922805.2 Oryzias melastigma | reverse complement strand
GTTCGGGCTTGGCCTGGCGAGCCATCTGGGCCAGACGGACAGTGCTGTCCTCACAACCAACACAAGAGTCTTCTGTGGCGCTGCTGAGGGGCTTCTGTAGATTGTTGAGAAAGAGCTGTTTGAGGAGGGTCTCATAAGGTGTCATGTCCCCCTGAGGGAGACCATCAGGCTTGGTCATCCCGCTATGGTTGTCGTAAGCGGTTTGCAGCCGGTCAAGGAGCTCCTCCACATCTTCATCCTCATGCTGCGTGCAGGCACTGACCTTTGCGTGGTCGCACTGGACAGGGAAGTGAGCACGAACAGCCGCTATCAGTCCATCTTTCCATTGTCTATAGGTCACGTTCGCTGCATTCTGGTTGGCAGGGTCAAGCCAGTCGTGAGTCGCAGGCTGGTGTTGGGCCTCGAAGTGGCTCCTCAGAGTGGAGAACTGGGATTGGCTCAGAATATGCAGCATCACTCTAGCCATTTCTCCAGAGCTGGGCACATAGTCTCTGACAAAGTCCTCAAGGGCTCGCACAAAGACCTCCCCACCTTTTTCTGGCTTGGGCAGGTGCTTGGATGCAGCAATGATGTCATCAGCAGTCCAGGCACGGTACACAATCACTGGATCTCCAGTCGGGCCGGCAACTCGAACCATGGGAGCTGTTAGCACTGTCCTGCTCTCCTTCTGCTGCAGCTCTTCTTGTTTTGCCTTCACAAATCTGTTGTTGTGAGCAGGAGCTGATAACGCCGCTTCAGCAGGAGCTGAAGGCCGGAGCTTTACTTCTTCCATCTTCACGGGAGGAAGAGGGGGGGGTAGTGAAGGTAGCTGCTGCTGCTGTTGCTGCTGCTGTTGCTGCTGGGTCATCTCAGGCTGCATGGCTGTCGCTCCTGCGTTTTGTTCCACGTCATCACCGTGTGGTTCTGGTTGAGCTGGTTGGGGCTGATATGGAGGAGGGGTAGAGTCCAGACTCGGTCCGACTGCAGCACTCCAGAGGTTCTGTGTAGAAGGGTAAAGAAAAGAAGAGGGTGCTGAGGAAGTTTCTGTATTTTCAGTTGATTCATCAGCCTTTTTGTCTGTTATCTCTTTTTTGTTTTCTATTTTCAGGGCGGTCAGGGCCCTGCAGGCCTTCTGCCTCTCCCGTTTTTCACACTCCGCTTCCCAAACTTTTAAACATTCATTCATATCATCTAATCGCTTAAAATCCTTTGTTTTAACTCTTTTTCGCTCATTCATCATTCGTCTCTCTTCAGTTAAGTTTTTTCTGAGTTTCTCAAGTTTGCATTTACTCAAAGAACCTCCCTCGGGGAACCCATGTTTCTGACACCAGTAACCCAAAAATTCACAACATTCAACACCATGCTTCGCTTTCATAAACGTGACCAGACTTGAGTCTGAACCTCCGCTCTGTTTCTCATTTGCATTACCCATTTCCTATTTTTTTTTTGCTCCCGAACCTAATCTCACAGGACTTTAACCTGATCTTGATTGATTTGGGCAACAGTTCTCCCCCTAACTTAATCTCACAGGACTTTCACCTGATCTTGATTGGTTAGGGCGGGGGTCGGCAACCTGCGGCTCTGGAGCCGCATGCGGCTCTTCAAGCACTCCCTTGCGGCTCATTGGCGCATTTTCAATAATTTTTGAATATATCAAAAAAATGTTGGAAGGAATTATATTGTAGCGAATTGGGTGGGAGCGAGCCCAGCAGATGGATGGCAGGTTTCAATCCACAGATCACTTGTGTCCCATATGATTTACGACCGCAAGTGATTGGAGGAAGAACCGTACACGCAGGCTATGTAAATCAATTGGAGTCAACATTTTGACGACCATTGATGTAACAGTTCGTAACCTCAGAACAGCCGACACTGTGAGGAGCCTCACTCATACACACACCACTCTCACTCATGGTGCCGGTAAAACACTCAAGTCCCATAATG
>NC_050531.1:25685151-25693168 GCF_002922805.2 Oryzias melastigma | reverse complement strand
TCAGGACCCCCTCTCGTTGTGTCATTGAGGGATGTCAAAATAAAAGCTCAGATGTTCATTATGAGGTTATTCAGCTTTTGTCAGATAATTTTGACGCTGCAATATCTCATCAACTTGTCATGAGGCCAAAAATGAAGCTTATATGACACGAGGACACGTAGCAGGAGAAATAATCGTTTATTCAACACATTCTCCATGTGTTACTTCCAGTGTACGACTTTTATAAGCCGTTTCCATTTATGCGGCTCCAGACACATTTGGTTTTTATTGTATTGGTCCAAAGTGGCTCTTTCAACATTTTGGGTTGCCGACCCCTGGGTTAGGGCGACTGAAGTTTGTTGGTTCCCAGAGATTTCTGGTCACAACCTATTATTACCAAATCACCTGATCTCCCCACCACGTGGGTGACAGGTTTATGCTACCTGGTCTGGTACAACTAATCAGGTTATACAGACAGGACTCCCTTGTAAATTTACTGCTACCTGTTATCGCGATAATTGATTAGATTATCCTCACAGGACTCACTTATGAAGGGTTTCAGCAAATGGTATAGAAGGAAAAAAAAAGTTGTTTTTTTTTTCTCTAATGAAAACGCTTGACTTAGTTCAGGGCAAAAACCTGGTGTTATTAATGTTCCAAATCAACCTATGCAAGAAATACTGGAAATATTTTAGAATAGAATCTTCCTCACCGGATCTATTTGTCCACCGAAGTTCGATGATTCCATCGCGGTCAGTCGAGATCACGGACCACAGTCCTCGTCACTCTGTTGGATTTGGTGAGATGAGGCTGAATCTTTGTGATTCAGGATGGCAAATCCCTCTGGTCCGATCCTCCGACGAACACACGCGGAATCCTGTTCGTGACGCCAAGATTGTGGTGGAATATTTGTTGATCTGATGAAATGAAGAAATGTCAAACGTTTTCATGAAAGTTTATTAAACAGAGCAGAGAAAAGTACACGCTGGGGAGCATGGCGGAGAGGTCTGCAGAGCTCTGATCTGTGATGAAGGACGCTCACATTTTATACAGTCATATAATCAGCAGTTAATAAGGAGCTTAAGATGGAAACGTAAGTGTCATATCTAACATGAACAAGATGTTCTAATGAAATCAAAATGTTTACACATCGTGGTCAGGGTGTTCTGACAACAAGAAAACAAGACTCAGAGGATGAGACATAAGCAAATGTATAATTTCCATGACACACCTTTTTTAAGGCGAAAACCTCCACTGAGACATAATGATGTCAAACTGCTTACAAGAGCGATAGCATTTTCGTCAGAAGACACAGATGTTAAACAGTCGTCTACGTAAAAGTTGTTCATGACAGTCTTAGTTGCTTCAGGTGGAGCACTTTCTCTTGCATCTTCAGCTGTTCTTCTCAGTGCGTATGACGCACAGCTTGGGGAGGAAGTTGCTCCAAACAGGTGAACACGCATTCTGTATTCGGCAGGATCCAACTTCAAGTCACCACCTGGCCACCATAGAAACCTCAGAAGATCTGAATCCTCCTCAGGTATGTTCACCTGATAAATCATGGCTTCTATGTCTGCCATCATGCCGATGGTTTCTTTTCTGAACCTTGTCAGTACTCCAATGAGGCTGTTTGTAAGGTCAGGACCTTGAAGCAGCTGATTGTTTAGTGATACTCCTTGAAATGAGGCTGCACAGTCGAACACAACTCTCAGTGTCTGTTTCTTTGGGTGTCGTACACCGTGGTGAGGAATAAACCATGTTCTTCCATCATGACGACTGAGCTGCGATTCAGGTACTTTGGTGGCATATCCTTTTTCTAGAAGGTCTTTCATGAATTTTTTGTAATCCTCTTGAAACTCAGGATTTCTTTGGAGCTTCCGTTTAAGACTCACAAGACGCTGCTGAGCCAGACACTTGTTGTCGGGCATTCTCACATCTTTGTTTTTCAGAGGGAGTGCAATGCAATAATGACCATCAAGCTTTTGTGTTGAACTGCTCACTGATTCAAGGAATTGAAGATCTTCTTGTGACATTTCAGGTTTATCCTCAAACCTTTTCTCTGGAAAGTCAGCATTGTACATTTTGGTGAGCAAGTCTTCCACCTTTGAGACATTGATACGATTGACTGAGTGTCTCACTGCCTCTTGATCGGTTGTAGGACTTCTGAGCGGACCATTGATGACCCATCCTAAAGCTGTTTTCACTGCATATGGACCATCCTGTTTACTATTGATGACACGATGTGGCTCCATTGCTTTAAATACATCGTTGCCGATCAGCAAACCGATCTCTGCTTTGATGTGAGATAAATTAACTTCTCTCAAGTGAGGCCATTGATTCACATCCTCTTGCAAGGGTATGCTTCCCTTTTTCACTGGCATGACTGGTTGTGTAAAGACTCGTGGCAGGTCGATGTAGTTTTCTTCTTCCAGGCCAGAAACTTCAAGATCAGAGATGATATGTGTGTTAACCTTCTTCTCCGCCCCCATGGTGGTAAGTAAGAGATCTGCTTTCCTTCCACGAACATTAAGGTGTCTCATCACGCCATCTGGACAGAAAGTTGCCGTACTTCCCTGATCCAGGAATGCATACACTTGGATTGTCTTGTCTCCTTTTTTGGACTTGAGCTTAACTGGCACTATTGGAAGAATAGTCTCTTTGTCACCTGCCCCAGTGTCTCCACTCCTTTCATTTTCAGCCTCAACAAAAGCATTAGTAGCTTCATTCTCTTCTGTTGGACCTGATCCTTTATCTTCAGTCATTGCTGGAGCTTCCTTTTGCACATGTAAGATGCTCGGGTGTTTGAATAAGCATTCATTACATTGCATTCGTTTGCGACAGTTTTTACTTAAATGACCTGTGCTGAGGCAGCCAAAGCAGAGTCCTTTTATGATCAAGAATTTGATTCTTTCTTTAGGATTCTGACCTTTGATTTCTCTGCAAACTTCCAATGCATGGTTATTTTTGCAATACATGCATGGGCTGTGAAAAGCATCAGAGCAGACTGGGTCAGAGTTCTTTTCTTTTCGTTGTTGACTTTCATTTTGTTCTTTAGTCAAAGACGTTCTTGTAACGAATGTACAGGTCTTTGAAGTGTTTTTCTTGAAAAGTTTTGGTTTTCCTTTTGCTTCGGTGCTACTGTCCAAAACATCTCCAAACAATGGATCATTAATTATCTGTGCTTGCCAATTAATGAACTCCACCAGATCGGAAAATCTGGCTCTAATTCCTCTTCTTGTTTGAATGTCAAAGGCTTGACTTCTCCACTTTTCCTTTAGCTTGAAAGGCAGTTTTGAGAGCACAGTCCTCATGTTACTCGGATTGTCCATTTCACCCATGAAATCAATGTCATTCATGGCGTTTCGACATCCTACCAGGAACAGAGCATAAGCTTGCAAAGCTTTCCTGTCCTCTGTTTTTATTTGTGGCCAGTCCAGAGCTTTTCTCATGTAGGCTGTTGCTATTTGAAGCTCGTTTCCATAGTGTTGTTGAAGTAGCTTTCTCGCTTCTTTGTAGGCTTTCTCTGGTTCCATGTGTTCACAGCTGCGAACAAGGTTCCGAGGTTCCCCGACTGTGAACTGTTGCAGATATTGTAATCTGTCTTGATGACTGTTAGTCTTGCTTTCAACAACTTGTACAAATGATCTAATGAAAGAACGATAGTTTAGCGGATCTCCTGAGAATACTGGAACATCCCTTTGAGGAAGTTGTGACATCATTTGCTGTTTAGCAAGCATTTCTGTTATGTCATTTTGACGCTGCATTATTTTGCGAATGTCATCAGATGCAACAGCGGGTGCTGGTGGTGCAGGACTTGAACTGGCTGCTCTATGGCAGGAATTTCCATGCTCAAAGTGGGAAATCTGTGGAACTCGATACTGGCTGATAGAAGGAGAAATGGTCTCAGATGGTCTCCTATCTTGTTGACTGATTCTATGAGCTTCTGTTATGTAATTTGTGACACTGTGCACTGTCTCGTGTTGCTCACTTGTGACATCTTGAGCCTCTTCATAATCTGCATAGACCTTTATTTGAGCTTCTGATGCAGCTATTTTGGCATCCAATTCTAACTGCTCTTTGCGTGCTTTCAAGCGGGCTTCTTCCATTTCAATCTCTTGTTTTTTCTTAAGAAACACGGCCTGAGCTCGCAGTTCTTCACATTTGGCTTCCAGCTTTGAGCGAGCAGAGCTTGCACTAGACACTTGTGTAGATTCACTATAGACTGAGCTTGTCTTTTTGGCTCTGGTAGTGCAAGAATGCACGGCTGAGACGCTATCGCTGGGCTGCACATCATCCTCATAGTCAGCAACATCATGTTCTTTATGTTCACACATCAAGTTCTCTTCAAGCCAATCTTCTGTTTCACATAGAAAATCTTTCAACTCTTCACTATTGGGCAAAAACCATTTTTTCTGACCTTCATCGGCCTCTTCCTCATGGAGAAGTGGCACTATTTCTGCATTGAGCTGTCCAAATTCTTCAAAGATCTTTCTGAAAACAAATAATGTCTCTTCTTTTATAAGCTGAACATGGACATTATCTTTCTTTAGTTCTTCTATTTCGTTTTTCTTACGAATAAGCTGAGCCAGCTTTCTCTTTCTTTCCTTTTTAAGCCTTTCAAGTTTTTCCTCCGCTGCTTTTGGGGTGAGCTTTGGCGCCCTCTTGAGGCCAGAGCGCGCATCATCCTGCATTGTTACGGTGACTCTAATTAACGGCAATAAAGGCTCAAAATCCTCGTTTCTTTTTCTTGACACAAATTACTCTTCTCACAAATATTAGCTTCAACTTCAACCTTGACAGTTTAAGCAAGAGTACTCCTCCAAAATAGTCACTGAAACACCGTTGCTTTGCGGATTCAGGCTTAATTGCTTTGGCTCATTACTCACGTAAGTCCTGTGCGGAGCTTTAGTGGTGTGAGGAAGCTCTTTCCGCCGTCCTCTTCTTATTAAATCCAGCTTAATCTTAGACTTTTTTATGTAGCTGCCATTGCAGTTACATTCGGAAAACTTGGGTTGCAGGAAGTGCCTTGACGCGTGCTTCGGAAAAAGGAGTCGCTGTTCTTCCATTTGATGCGATTTATTTTCTTGCACGTTCTTAAAAATAACAAGGTACAAAAATAAAACAATAAATCTATATTTCAAAGCAAAAAAGAAGAGAAAAAATGTTTACTAAAGCTTAAATGTAACTCTATAACACGTATAACACGGTCTAAGATTAATGTGCTGCTGTGCTTCCCAAGTTCTAAGTCCAACTAAAGTCCAATAAAGTCACGGCAGCTCCCAAAATGCATCTTAACCAATCAGAGGCCAGAACGGCCACATGACCAAGGTATGACAGGCGCATGCATGAACTATAATGAATAACCAAATTTCAGCCAAATGGCTCCAACAGAAACATCCCAAATAAAAAGATGCAGGATCTACATTTGATGGATGGATGGATGATGGATGGATGATGGATTGATGATGGATGATGGATGATGGATGATGAATGGATGATGGATGGATGAATGATGGATGGATGATGGATTGATGATGGATGATGGATGATGAATGGATGATGGATGATGGATGGATGAATGATGGAGGGATAATGGATGAATGATGGATGGATTGATGATGGATGGATGATGGATGATGGATGATGGATGGATGAATGATGGATGGATGATGAATCGATGGATGATGGATGATGGATGGATGGATGGATTGATGATGGATGGATGAATGATGGATGGATTGATGATGGATGGATGATGGATGATTGGATGAATGATGGATGGATGGATGGATGATGGATGGATGAATGATGGATAGATTGATGATGGATGGATGATGGATGGACGATGGATGATGGATGGATGGATGGATAATGGATGGATGATGGATGGATGGATGGATAATGGATGGATGATGGATGGATGGATTGATGATGGATGGATGAATGATGGATGGATTGATGATGGATGGATGATGGATGGATGGATGAATGATGGATAGATTGATGATGGATGGATGATGGATGGATGATGGATGGATGGATGGATGATGGATGGATGTGAGTTTAATTACCAGAGCTCACCACTGACTGTATTTTTCAGTCTTTGTTTTCTTAACTGTCTGAAGCTCAATAGTAAATAGACTACAGCAGAGTATTGTTGATTAAATGACCTGTTTATTTTCAGGTGCTGTATGGAGGTAAAGGTGGGCGTGGCCTTCAGGCCCGGTATGTGGTGCTGGACAGTGAAGGCGACCGCCTTGTTCCTACTCACTCTCTGGCTCCGACCCACACCGATGGGACGGTGGGAGGTCTGAGGCCTCTGGGCCGATCCTTTTTCTTTCCTGGAGGAAAACCTTCCAAATCCAGTTTCTGCTGGTTCAGTCCAGAGGAGGCCTGCAGTGGAGGTGAGTTCAGTGACACGTGGGGATAGTTAGATTCTAGAGCTTCTAGTTCTTTAACCTGCAGTGGAGGTGAGTTCAGTGACACGTGGGGATAGTTAGATTCTAGAGATTCTATCAGTTTAACCTGCCGTGGAAGTGAGTTGAATGTTGAGTGAGCTGAATGTTTTGGTCGTATGAATCAATCAGAATCTCAGTATTTTCTGGAGTCAGTTCCAGCTTGTTTTGGTCGTATGATCCAATCAGGATCTCAGTTTCAGTTTTCATCAATTGTCTTTCATCTGTTCCTCTGCAGGTCTGGATGCCGTCACCCTCTTCTTCATCTTACTGCTGCTGTGTGCTGTGATTGCAGCGTCCTTCTTTTGGATCAGGTAATCCAGAACCTTAGAACAGAACTTCCGCTCTGGAGACACTCTGGATCTTCCCGTAATGATTTAAAAACACGATTGTGTCTTGATCCAGGAAGTACAAGAGATCAGCAAAGCTGGCTAAACTGATCCTGACTTTGGATGACATAGTCTTCATCGACACTCAAGTCAGCAGGAAGGTCAGAGAGTTCTGTTTAGTGGTTTAGTGGTTAATAGTCTAGATTCTATCTCCTGGGTCGGTCAATATTCAGCACTACTGCTCTGGATAGAATTCTATCAGTCTGTGGACATTTAACACAGAGATGTACTCATCTGGTGTCTAAGAGAAACACTCTTCTCACCTCTCGTCAGGACAAGATTAAAATAAACTCTCCAAACTCTACTTTACGATACTGTCTTTACTCAGGAGCAAGAAACATTCTGACATCAAAGATTTCATTGGAGCCTCGTTCTCTGATAATCTCTAACATGGGGAATCATAAACAGAATGTTGGGAAAGGATCAAACACAGTCTATTGCCAAGCTATTTTGAAAAAGATGGGATAGAATTAAAGGACACAACGGATATAGCAGATGGATTTAATGATTTCTTTGTTAGTGTTGGACCAAATTTGGCTAAAAATTTCATAACTAATCAGGATCATGAAGCAGGAAAAAAAACAGAACAAAAAGTAAATAGCATGTTTTTAAACGCTGTCACTAAAGAGGAAGTAATGGACTTAGTGAAGAAATCCGAGAACAAAAGATCTACCGATTGTGATAACTTAGATATGACATTGATAAAAAAACATAATTGAACATGTTGTGTAACCTTTCACCTACATATGCAATTTATCATTTTCATCTGGAACGTTTCCTGACCGGATGAAAACTGCAAAAATAATACCCATTCATAAAAGTGGAAATAAGCACATACTATCCAATTACAGACCAATATCCCTGCTACCACAATTCTCTAAAATATTGGAAAAACTATTTGTTGTCAGACTAGATAAATTCCTAGCCAAAGAGGGTACATTAAACACCAGTCAGTACGGGTTCAGAACAAATCACTCCACAACACTGGCACTAATGGAGTTAACAGAAGAAATATCCACAGCCATTGACCAAAAAAAGCACCTTATTAGCATTTTCATTGACCTTTAAAAAGCATTTGACACCATAAACCACAAACTATTACTGATAAAAATGAATAAATATGGCATCAGAGGAGTCACCCTGCAATGGATCACCAGCTACCTATCAAACAGAAAACAATTTGTACAAATAAAT
>NC_050531.1:25660383-25685051 GCF_002922805.2 Oryzias melastigma | reverse complement strand
GTTTCCTGGTTTTGATCTCTGCCTGTCTCCTCGGTTTCCTGCCTGCCTTGACCCACGCCTTGACTCTGACCACGCTTATGTCTTGCCCTTGTCATTAAACCATTTGCTTATAGATTCAAACGTCTCAGCCTCTTCGTCCCACCTACAAAGCAAACTTTGAAGGTAACTTGCTAATGCTAATGTTTTTAGCGCATGTTTACGTGCGACCAGCTCTAAAACTAATGGACATTCATGTTGGCGACACGTTATAGGTGCAGTCAAGATGCAGATCGCTGCATTGTTTCATGTATTTTATGTGAATCTGAAGCTAAACGTTGCATTATTTAATGAAGTCCTGTTAGCAACTAGAGCGCGGAGCACTGCTGCAGCTGCGGCCGTGATCAGGAACCATTTTGAGCATAAACACGAACCAGAACCAGAACCATAATCCTAACCTTAACCTTTCCTCCGGGTCCGTGCAACCAAGAAAAAAACTTCAGAACTGACTGCAGTATTTAGAAAATTACTTGTGAATACTGTTGTCACTTTTCATTTAGGCTAATGCTAGCTAGCATGAAAGACACGTCTGATTATCGCAGTCTGACTATCGCTGTCTTTATCTTTATGACCCGTTGGTTGTGTTTCAGTTACTCCACAGCCACGTGTTTCTAAATCTGTGTAAATGTAATTTTCATTGTCAGGTAGAATCATTCTGAGACATGATTACTCTCCTACATCTCAACAGAGGCGAGGTTACCGTTAGCGCACGCAGCTATTGCTCCATGAAGAAGGCAGAAGCTCCTCATCATCAGCTGAGAGTACGATCAGTAATCCCAAAGTCACTTTAAGGTTTGTTTACACATAAAAGGTTATGTTGAACAGGTTTTAAATGTTCTAACAGAGCTACGTTTTATTCCCAGAAGTCACATGATCATACAGTACATGATAGCGTTTTGTGAGCATGGGGTTTTTGGTGTTTCAGGAAGGCAAACTTTGCCTTTTTGGATGTCATTGTGTTTACACATAATCATAAACTATCACACAATGTAAGAAAAAACATCAATAAACCAATACCAGGGAAAGTACACAGATTTACCAAGTCAACACATATAGTTAGCTACAGCCGGAAGAGAGTAAGCGGTCTTATTTGAAAACGGAAATACGTCACACAGCTTCGTGCATAGAGTCCATTGGTGGTCAAATAGAAAGTGTTATTGTCCTCCGGAGTGCCTCAGGGTTTGATTCTCAGACCTCCTCTGTTCAGCCTGTACATGCTCATTTAGGTCAGATCATGCATACTAATAATGTTTTGCACCACACATATGTAGATGACACTCAGGTTTATGCCTATTAGACTCTGCTGCTGCTCATAGCACCTAAACATCTGGATGCTTCTCTCAATTTAACCACAAGATAGCAGTCTTTGCTTTGGGAAACAAGACAAGCAATTATGGAAAGAGATGTATACATGGACTTAGTTTTTGAAGTTGAAGACTTGAGGTTTTTATGGAAAGAATTGGTTTCTCTGGTTTGCTTTGACCTTCATCTTCACATCATGTCCGCCAATCAACTTTCTGGGTCTCAGCCAGAGCACTGGCTGTTTGTTGGCATGGTCACTCACCCTGATGGTTGTGTCAGGCTCACCAGTAAACCTTGGAGTCAGAAGAGCCAGCAGTGGTACAACTAAAAATGTTGATGACTATGAGAGATGATGATTATTGATGACATCATCAAGCGGTAGTAAAATCCAAATTTGAAGACATTTTTTCTTCCATATCTCTCTGCTTGGGGGAATAACTGTGGGGACCCAGCCAGCAAGACCAAATGGCCCCATATGTTTTAAAAGCTGGGACAGAGTGGCGACCTGTCCAGGGTGAACCCCGCCTTCGCCCATCAGCAGCCGCGATAGGCTCCGGCAACCCGCGACCCCGAAAGGGACGAAGCGGTTAGGAAAATGGATGGATAGGAAATGGATGTTTTAAAAGTGGGCCCAAATGGGTTTGTCCACATTGACTTAAGTGGGGACTCAGTGGGTTAGCTCGCTACGCTAGCCAGGTCCACTGTGAAGCCTTGAAGAATCAGAGAAAATATCCCTTACAGTAAGCATGATAGACGGACGGACGGAGTGAGTACTTTATTTATCCCGAAAGGAAATTACAAAAATTCATCCATCGCTCCAAACACACACACAAGCAGGTTCAAAGTAATTAAAGCAAGAACAGCTATAAACAGGTTAGATTAAAAGCATTACAATTTATGGAGCTGTTAGAAGCAATTCAAAGAAATTAAATTAAAAGAGGGACAGCAGCTTCAAGAAAAGGTTCGACAGATTCCACTGTCGTCAACAAGAACCGAGCTGCTTTCCAGAGATGTGCAGGGCTTTGGACACTGATGTGATGGATATTATATGAAACCCAGCGCTTTAAGTGGGCCGGTGCGCTCCGGTGCTGAGCACCGGGACTTCTCTCAAACACACGTTAGAGCACCGCCTCTTCTCGTCGAATTGGGACCGTCCGGTGTTCTCTTTGGACTTCCATGGGCAAATGAGTCCTGAAGCACTTTCAAGAAATCCCCCTTATGAAATCTAGTAGAGTGTCAGAATGTGATGAACATCAGGTCTGAAGAGGTTAAACAGACTGATGCTGCCTCCTCTTCTGCTGACAATCAAACTAAATACTGTCATGTTCTTTCAAAGATAAACTCATTTTCTTAAAAGATTTGATTTAAAGATATTCACATGTATTTTGAGCATAAACAAGATCAAATATTTTATTTTGTGTGTTTAGCTCATCTACAGAAGCAGCACATGTACAAATATTTTTTAGTAAAATCTATTTTCTTTTCCTTACAATTACAGTTTGGATTAATGGTGACATCATTTCCATTTGGCACCAGAAGGACAGTTCAACAAAACCACCACAGCGACATGAGCTCGGCGTGGACCCACATCACCTGGTTCAGCTGAGGCGGACGATGGTGATGGACATCTTTTATTTTTAATTCTACAAGGAAGAGCAGCTCCTGGTTCTCTCATCACTGTGGAGGACCTGAACGGGCGACGTCTGGAGTCTGGAGCTGTCATGGGGATCGGAGAGAACGTCCAGCAGCTGCACACTCTTCAACCCAGCACTAAACTTTTATTCTCTTTCATTTCTTACTGAATGTTATTTCAGTAGATAAAAATGTACTCTTTAGGATCATTTATCAGGTTCTTTAAATATAAAAACAGACCGTATTATCATAGATGATGCTTTCTAACCATGACATGTTTAAAGAGGTCCCTACTTTGAATAAAGGAAAACTAATTCTGAATGTTCAATGATGAATGTTTGTAATGTTTTGAATCATTTCATCTGCTTCAAAAATACATTTTGTACAATCTGACTTTGACCCACATTTCCTTTTGTCTTACCTATATGCTAAACAGTGAATAAACAGAAGAGACTGGTCACTCAAATATGTTAAACATGATTTTTATTGAATCACATCAGCAGGAGTCATCTTCATATGTTAAAATTAGAATTTTACTGCCTTTAAATGTGAATGCTGGATTATTTTGGATTATAAATCTGCTCACCACCAGAAGCAGACCTGAAGGGGAACATAGAAGACAAACATTAGATACAATTAAAAAAAACATTTAATATACATTAAAATCACAAGACAGAGCTAAATATAACACGTACACATTTATTAAAAATTAAATATTTAAACTACATGTTCTTATTAACTGAAAGTTTCTGTGTCTTCACATTTGAACTTCACATGAAGAGATTCTGCTGTTACTGTAGCAGATCTGAATCATGTCCTTATATGTTATAACTTTGTGATTAAAGAAAAGAACTATCAATAAAAAATACTGAGAAAACGTCATTTTTTAAACTTTAAACATGATAGATATTAATGTTGCTGAGAATTTTAAAAAATCGAATTACTGGAACTAAAATAAATAATCATAATTTACATTAATGATTTATTTCCGGCAAATATAAAGTTATTCTTTTAGTTCTTACCAGAGAAAAGACACCAGATGACTCCCAGAGCGTATTAGAACAGTTTACATCATGGCAGCAGGACAAAAACCGAAATATAGCGATCATGCTAACGCTAAATCTGTAGCAGACCAGCTAAACACCGGAGCACAGCTCCCAGAATCCACCGCGATCGTCACCTGCCAATCAAAGGCCGCGCCCCCTCATTAAGCGAAAATAAATGCTGTTTTAAAAAAAATTACAAACTTAGAAAAAAATTCACTCCCCTCAGAGTTGTCATGGATCAAATATGCAGCCATTGATGAAATAAAAACTTTAAGCACCAGGCATTAAAGGGGTTTATTGGAGGGCTGAAAATGAGGATTTTAACATGGGAGTCTATGGGAATTTGCTCACTCTAAGCACCAGCCTCTCTGGTCAGTGCCGGTACTGCAACATTTTGTTACTTCCGGGTTGGCTTCACGTTCCACCTGCCAGTGTTGGGGGTTGGTTTCAGCACTTCCCCAGGTGAACTATTTGGTTAAACAGAACAGAAAATAAGTAAACAATCAACACAAACTTAAAGTTACCATGGTTTTAAACANCCCAGTGTGGACTGATGTGTTTTTTTTTTATCCCCAAAAATTCAATTAAGGTAAATTAAACATTTTTTATAATAAACAGGGGAAATAAATGACAAAATAGCAATATGGGGGGCTGTTTGTTTTGATTTTACTACTTTTAAAGAGTAATCAAATAGTCCAGTGGGAGGATTATTCCATTCTCAGCCCATATTTGAAAAATGCCAAAAAGGGGGCGGGGCTTGTGGAGCCAGACTGAGTGGCAGAGGTGTGGCTTACATCTATGATTGACTGTTGGGCTATGTATCATATACTGGGTGTTCAATATGTAGAGTGGGTTGTCTTTGTTATGTTACATTTAAAATCAACCCCCCCAAAAATATGGAGGGCTATGGAGCTAGCCCAATTTTTGTGGTTGATTTCTGCATGTCTCACTTCCATCAGAAAATTCAACTGATTTAGCTTGTTTGAACTTGTAGATGGCAGCACACATGGGGTTTTAGACTATATTTTCATGAATTAAGCGCCCATGTAAACCTATGGCAAACCTAGATGCATTCCAAATGTTTTAGCTAAGTTAAATAAAGGCTTGATAAAAGGCTAATTTCTCACTTCCGGGTTGTGACACAAAACGGTAATTAATACCTGCAAATCTCAGCCTCTTCTCACATGAAGGTTCCCTTTATGAACACGGATCAGTGACTTGAGCACAAACTTAGAGCCACTATATACACTTTGAGTCAAATGTCTAAAATGCATTTTACTAAAGGGTACATTTTACTGCTGTCATTAAAGTTGGTAAGGCTTTGGAACTGTAAATTCAGGCAGTTCTACAAAACGACAAATGCCCTTTATAGTGCACTTAGAAGTGAGTTGTGCAACACCCTAAGACCTCACCTGCTGATATCAGGACTTCCTTTGTTTACCATTTTAAACATTAAGTATCTACCTTCACAATCAATAGCATGGCCTTCACCTGCTACTAAAACAGCCCTGCATTAAAGGGGCCATACCATGAACCTGACCTGTCTGCTGGATTCTCTATCTGCTCACTACTAACTCCAAAACTACCCTACATGATCTCTGGATTTGGACTCAGCTTGGACCACTAAGAAAGATCCTTGGACCTGATTCTTCTTCTCCTGGGTCTTCACTGGACACTCCTCGATACATAATCCCCAGCTTCCACCAGATAATTCTACAGCTTTTGTCCTCCGTTCTCCACGATAACCTCCAGAGTGTGCACCCACACACATCCCTGAAGCTGTCTGCTACTGCCTGCTTCCCATGTCTGCCCTGAGCACTCCGTTGGGCATTTCAGGTCACCTGAAGCCCATTCAGATTTCAAGTGTTTAAATCAATCTTTAAATAACTTTTAATCTTTAAATAACGTTTTTGTTTTTACTAGCGTCCCACTACTTATTCAGTAATTTTACATATACAATATGCAGCTTTGAGCTTTAAGAGAAAAGAAAGTAGCTTGTTCCTTCAAATGAGATTTTTTTTTTATTCACAGAAACCCCTTTTAATGAAGCTATTCTATTTTAAAGCTGACACAGCAGCAGCAGCATGGTGGGAAGATCCATGTCTGTTTTAGAATATACTGTTTCCTGTCGTGGTAGCTGCACTTTGCTGACTGGCATTTCTTTGATGCACCTGATTTCTGAGTCACAGCTGTGGCTGCTCTCCCGTTTTTAGGTTAAACAGACTGTTTCTATCCAGACTGAAACAGCCCTCATTTGCTGCGATCAAATGAACACAGAACAAAGCTGGAACTTGTCTCTCTCTCATGTCGCTTGTGCAATTCTTGCAGATCAAAACAAAGTGCAGCGGTAAGTTTCGACAGAAACAGGAACTGAGGAGAAGTGTCCTAAGTGTCTGTGGTGGGCTGAGTGAGTGTCCAAACAACCCAGACTAAACTAAGTAAAACCTTCTCTCCCAGCAGATAACAGTGGATTTTAGCAGCTCAAAGGATGGACTAGTGTCAGATGTAACACTTCCCTCGTGAGGCTTGTGTGCCTCAGCAGTTTTAGGACTAAAATGAGTTCATTTTTTAATATTTTTGTGTAGTTTTTACTAAAACTCTAACACAAAACATTGCACAACTATAGATAGAGTGCAGAGCAGCTCCTGCTTAGGTGTGATGAAGTGTGCAGGAAATAAGATCATTATGGAAAGTTTGCAAAAGCGGAAATGTGAACTATTTCATGAAGATTAATCATAGATTTTGTGAGTGATTTTAGACCTATATTTAACAGATAATGCATGCATGACAAAATTGGTTCAACTGATTACTTACAATGAGTATATTTCCCCTGAAGAGGAAGTTTCAAAGAAAGGATGTGGAAATGACCTCGTGCGTTTCCAACAGAGGAAACCACCAAGTTTTGGTTTATTTTTACAGGTTTTACTTTCAACATTTGTAAGTAAATGTTCAACCACAAAGCAGCTGCAAAGACTACAATTCAAAAGCCGTTTCCCTCAAAAAAACTAAATCGATTATATATATGTATACCTCAAATATCTGTTTATTTTTCTCAAACACAGATTTTATTAGCAACAGTAGATCAACAGTAGCAGTAGCTGCTGGTTTGTATTAGAGATGAAGCAAACTTTCAGTTTGGACGCTGTGTCTTTAGTGATTAATTGTAAACCAAATGTTTACATTTAGGAAAGTTTACTGAGAGGATTTGACTGTTATTGGCAATTAAAATACTTTAAGTTTTTTAGGGTTTTAGTGTCATTACTGTAACGTCAGGTTGAAGCTATAAATCGTTATTTCGATTTTTGTCAATTTTCAACCCAGAAACTCAAACTTTACTCAAACCTGAAATATAAATATAAACACAACGTAGAAAGCACAAAACAAATAGTGATGAACTGTCTGCATGGGAAACAGTCTGACTAAGTAGTATCACTTTAAAGTGAATATTCTAACCAGAGTATGTTCTGGTTCAGAGAAACTGCTCACTTTTTCTTCAAATCCAAACCCATTGTTTTTGTTACAATTTCAGAGCATAACAATACCGAGTGTAAAACTGAGAAAATCCAGTAGTGTGGAAGCTGGAAATCAGGCGGGTACGTGTTAGGGACCGGGGCTGGGTAGTTCTAATCTGCATGAACTATTCCTGCACTGAATAGTTGATGCATCATAACGATGAATGGACACATGAGAGTCTGCTCTGTCCTCCTTAACCCTTTAACACCTGACATGCTGGAACTTTTCAACCCTTAACACGATCAATGTCATTCCAGTAGATTTGTTAACTTTTCTCCTTCAGAATCTATTCTGGAATGACATTGATCATGATAACAGTTAAAAAGTTACAGTAAATCAAAGTAAAATAAAAAAAACTTTATAGAAACACAGTTGGAACAAAATAAAAATGGAGGCTCTTTTGGGTCAACTCACCGGCTATTAAAACTAAATAAAAAACCCAAAACGTTCTACTTAACAGAACCAAAGAAACACTGTTGACATTTCAAAACATCTTGAGCTCCATTGCTGTCATTCTGCTTTAATATGTGGTCCATTTTCTGGGATGCAATCCGGTCAGGGTGTTACGTAACAGACCTCAGTGTTTCACAGAAGTTCGTTTCAGTCGTTGCAAAGTGTAGCATGGATCAATGTTCACTCTGGTCTACCTCTGAAAACGGAGCTCAGCTCACAGTCACTAAAGGACCACACTTCCTTTGGGAACATGTTTGGGTTTTGTACAAACAGCAAACATTCACACTTGAAGACGTCTTACATCAGATATGAGTCACTTAAGAATCAGCTTCCCTGAGTCTTAGTTTGAGATGGTCTGATTCTACTGGGACCTTGATATGAACTCGGGTCTGAGTCTATGATGATATCAAGATGTCTGACACGTTTTGGTCTCATGCTGTTAGAGCTGAGCTCCTCAGTACTGTTGATCCTTGAAATTCTTCTTCTGGAATTTAAATGTACTGTTTCAAGTCTAGTTTGAGAGGCCTCTAAAAAGGTTGGTGGTGTGGTGAGATCAGCGGAAAGCTGAGTGTCTGTCTGCCATCAACTGTCCGGAGGTGGCAGGAGACTGAGCAGCTGTGCTGGGGTGAAATATCGATATTGATCTCGAGTTGGTATCGGATCGATACTAATCCGTAGATATTGATATTATGCCCTTGCTGGAAACTTTTCAGTTTGTCCAAAAAGAACCCAGCAGAGTCGCTGCCTTTGGCTTGGCTTATTGGTTTGTTGAGTGTTTTTCATCAATTTTATTTAATTTCAAGAATTAATTACATTAAATTGTTTATCTTAATAAACTGTTTTCCATTTAATTGAAAATGTTATCCTAATTCTGTTTTTATGTTTATCAAGTAATTAAAAAAAATAAAATTAGAAAAAAAACATTCACAATGTTTAAAAAAAATTGAAATTTTGAGGTTTATGTCACATGCACCACATTTATGAAAAATAGCGATATTGGTATCTGCAGTATTGACCGGTATCGGATCGATACACAAATGCTTGGTATGAACAGCACAGTCTAACAAACAAACTCTGGTGAACTCATCTATCTGATATCTATCAGTTTACCAAATCTAGACACCAAAAATAGACAGTTCATAAAATTCACATCATTTACGGTTTCAGTAACCCCCGGACCTGCTTCTGGAAACCAGGTTTGTAGATGACTCAGAAATCTGATTATAGAAACTCATGCAAGCTCGTCCAGTTTGAGTGCATGAGGAGATGAGTGTCATGTGAGCGGAAACCCAGAAGTAAAGACTGCAAACCATGATGGATTGATGACTGTGTGATGAATGCGTGCTTAGTACTCGTGACCCAACCCACTTCCCAAAGATTTCTTTACATGAAAGTGACCTCAACCAAATGGCAGCGGGTCAGCATGAATAAATGATATAACACTTTACTACTTTCTTAGAAGGCCCAAGGCGCTTCACAGACTGAACACTCTTGAACACTGGCGTTGACCTACAACCACCAGGAAAAAAATTTATTATCAACCATTTTTTTAAGAAGAACACAGTGATTACATCGTAGAGCCTCTTTGTAAGCTTGACTTTTGGTTTCTGAGGGATTTCCTGACACCCACACAGTCAGAAGGGCCGGAAATGAAATCTCCCAAAAGGAAAGGAAAAAGTGATGAAAGCATGTTAAATTCTTGGAATTCACCTCAAGTCAGCATCAAATTCATTCTTATGCTGAACCAGTCGGGAAACACAGAAAGAGGAAGATGACAAAGCACAGATCCACTTCTGCATTTTTGGCTTTATAAGCCTGCAGACGTCTGACACTTAACCAGACCCTGAGGGCAAAGAAGTGCAGCGCCAAGCCAACACAAACCAGCCGTTTTTCCTCTGAAGCACCAGAAAAGAACAGAAGATGAACTGTGAGACTGTGCTGAAGAGCGCACCGATCGCTCTCTTCCTGATGGCTCTGGTCTCATCTGGACAAGGAGGTGAGCGGAGCTCCTATTCTAAACTCTGATGTGGTGCAGATTGATTTTAATCCCGATCGTGTTTCTGCTTCCAGTGGAGAGGCTGGCTTCCTGCTGCACATCAGTCAGCAACGAGGAAATCACCGAACCAATTCTGGGATACATGATCCAGGAGAGAAACCTTCCATGTGTCAACGCTGTCATGTAAGAGCTACTGGAAAAAACATTCAGTGTCGGTGACACTTCAACACAAAACCTTTAACATACCGTAATTTTTTATAACCGTTAACACGATCATCGAGCCGCTTTTCTCCTTCAGAATCTACTGGAATGATCGTGTTCACAATTTAAAAGTTACAGTAAATCAAACAACATAAACATTGGAGAAATCAATGATTTCTTAGTTTTAAATGTTCTGGAAGTCTGTGCTTAAAAGTGTTAGCATTGTGTTGAAGCTGTTTGTGTTCCTGCAGCTTTCAGACAAACTCCGGCCTTTACTGCAGCAGACTCAGAGCTCCGTGGGTTTTCCCAAAGATTAAAGAACTGTAAGTCTCACATCGAAATCAAAAGATTTTTTTTCTTTTGATTTTCAAACACTTTTCTAAATCTCGCGTTTTTCTTTTGATTGAACAGGAGAGCCAAAGCTCGTTCGACGATTTCATCATCTTCAGCCTCCCTCCTCTCCATCATGACTTCCACTGCTTCCTCTTCGTTCACCCGTCTTTCCTCCTCCTCCTCTTCTGAATCAGTGACTCCATCTTTACCCTCGCTCCTCTCCATCCTGACCTCCACTGCCTCCCCGCCCTCTTCATCCACCCGTCTTTCCTCCTCCTCCTCTTCTGAATCAGTGACTCCATCTTTACCCTCGCTCCTCTCCATCATGACCTCCACTGCCTCCCCGCCCTCTTCATCCACCCTTCTTTCCTCCTCCTCTTCTTCTTCTCCTGAATCCGTGACTCCATCTGAGGTGTCATCTTCTTTACCCTCGCTCCTCTCCATCCTTCCTTCCACTTCTTCCTCTTCCATTTACCCAGACTCCGCCCCCACAGAGCAAGTCGACGAATCGCTTTGGGACGTCCTGAGTTCTTCTGCATCCGCTTCAACTCTAGCTGATGAAGACATTCCACAAACCTCGTCAGATGAAACCATTTCCTAATGCTGCTGAACTGTTAGAGCCCCACCCATATGTTAACTTTGACTTTAGTTTCTTTGAATTTATTTATTTCAACTTTTGGCTAAAAGAAAACAAAATAAAAATGTGGGATTTTATTTATTAGCTGGTATATTTAAAAGTGTTTAAATATATATTAATTATATGTGAGCATGTCAAGCTAACTAAATATACTTATTTATTTCCATGAAGGTGTTTGACTTGTTATTTCATCTGGAAATAATCATAAGTTATGTGAATCAAAGCTCCTATTAAAATGGATAAAAACAAAGACTTTCTTTTGAAGTGTTGTCTGGTATGTTTATGCAAATGAGCAAGATCTGGACAAAATAGAATTATCATTATCTTTGTTTGTAATCCAGCTAAATTTTTGAAATTTAGCTGTAAGTAATTTAGGTGATGAATATAAGAACATCTCAGCCAGGGATCACAGGACCTCTGCTGAACCCAAATGTACCGGTCCTTTAAAACCTGAGATACTCAACAAGCTTTTTTCACTCCTCTCTGTAAATCTAAACTGAATGAAAATCTCAATATCACAGTCATCTTCAGAACTGTTGAACTTGAGTTATTCTGGATAAATGCAGAGTCATAGTTAGAATGATTTCTGTGACTCTATAAATCTGGTGACTCATGAGTTTCTCAGAGAACAGAGGGTCAAGCTGCTGACTCCTGACTATGAAAGGTTTTTTCCATTAAAAAGAAAAAAAAAATGCTTGATGTAATGTAACATTTATGGAAGCGTTTGTTTCCATCAGGCACACGTTGATTTTTATTTTTAATACATGTGGTTCCACTATTATTTCTATTATCCTAAATAGGGCTGCCACAAACGATTATTTCAATAGTCGACTAATCTCCGACTATTTTTTTCGATTAGTCGACTAATCGGTTCGTGCGGCGAGTGGATGTAAAACATTCATCTTAACCATTATTATCCTTAAACTTGAGGTCTGTAAGCTACATTCTATCTAAAATAAAGACGATAGTTTATTAATCTTTTAATGAATCATGCAGGTTTTGTCCTTCATTTGTTTCTGGCATTAAAACAAGACTTAAATCAAATGAGGTAATCTGAATCAACAACAGAAAACTCTTTAAAACCCTGCAATTCTTTTTTAAAGCTTTAAAACATATATTTAATAAAACATTTATAAAATATTTCAAAAGCTATTTGCAGATATAAACACACTCAAAATATTTGCTGACTGAGGCCCATTTATTAAAGCAAAACAGTAACAACATCTTTGAACTGAAGATATTCCTATATAAAACCTGAGGATGCCCATAGAAACAAAGAAAATAAATAAAAAGGGGGAAATTTATATTTTTTAAAAAGGGAGAATAGCAGGGGATGTTAGAATGTACATCAGTACTTTCATTCTTTCATTACATCCACTGCACATGCGCAGACCGATACTTCATATTGTTCAGTTTGGGGGAGAACCCATAAATCTGTGTTACTTCTTTAATGTTGTGGTTGTTTTGCTGTTTGTTGTCGTTTTGTGACTTTAAGTTACATTTAATTGTAGTTTAATCCAGATAATGTAATGCTACACTTATAAACTTAGCTCTGGACTTTTAGGTGAGCTCCTTCCCTTCTGGGACTCGTAGTTTTAAATCATTCCATAACTCTGCAGCAGATCCATACCGACACACAGCCTCTCTGTCTGCGGGGTGAACGTTTCATAATCTGCTCTTCGAACTTAACGACGTGATCCCGGCGCGGAATATGAATGAAGCCTTGGACGAGCGGTTCATTTCCAGTGTAAACTCGTTATACGTGCCGCCCTCGCGGCGTTTGGTTAGAAGAGCGCAGGTTCATATGCAGACAGAAGCGCCGTAGACACGGATCTGCTGCAGATCTTCTGGTTCATCTCCAAACAGCGCAGTAATGACAGCCGCGGCAGAGCTAGCTGTTACAGTTAGCGCCGATGTTAGCTTAGCTAGATGAAGCTCTCTGTTCAGCGTGATCAAACTCAGTCTCAACATGCTTCATCTTCAGGTGATCATTTATCGCCATCATGCTCTCATGGAACACAAGTTCTGTCGTGCAGAAATTACATTTGACACTTTTTCCACTTTTATTTTGCTTTTGCTTCCCACATTTTCGAGCTAGCGTGTTGTTATGAGCCTACCGAGAACTTCCTGTGACGTCAATACTGACCGGATTGGCACCACTGCGCATGTGTGTCAAAGAGAATGGAAGACCCCCGCAATAGAAGGCGCGAACCATAGTTTTAAGATCAAAACAAGGAAAAAAACAAACAAAAAAACGACGCTTCGACGACCAAAATAGTTGTCGACTATTTTAATAGTCGATTAGTCGTCAATTAGTCGAATAATCGTGGCAGCCCTAATCCTAAAAGATAAAAAGTATGCTTTAAGAATGCATTTTAACAGGCTTCATCATTATAACTTTGTAAAGGCTGCATCAGTTGATGCCCCCCCCAGCCCCAGACCGGTCTGAACTCGCTGCAACTCCACTATGAAACCACAGAGCTCACGGACTAAAGACTCATTTAAGCAGCTTTAAAAATATCTTTAAAATTTCCTGTTTTTTTAGCAGTTTTATTTGTGATGTAGACATGCTCGTAAGATCAACCAGTAAATCGAGAGCTTTGCTTTCTGATTCAGCTCCCTCTTTACCACAACGGACCGGTACAGCGACCGCAAAATGGCGGACGCCGCTCCGATCCGCCTGTCGATCTCACGCTCCGATCTTCCCTCAGTCGTGAACAAGACCCCAAGATATTTAAACTCCTCCACCTGAGGCAGGAGCACTCCACCCACCCAGAGAGAACAAATACCTTTCTCCGGTCCAGAACCATGGCCTCAGACTTAGTGGTGCTGACCCTCATCCCAGCCGCTTCACACTCGGCTGCAAACCGCTCCAATGCATGCTGGAGGTCCTGGCTCCATGAAGCCAACAGAACAACATCATCTGCAAAGAGCAGAGATGAAATCCTGTGGTCTCCAAACCTGTTCCCCTCTGGAACCTGGCTGCTTCTAGAAATTCTGTCCATGAAGACTATGAACAGAACTGGTGATAAAGGGCAGCCCTGCCGGAGTCCAACATGCACCGGAAACAGATCTGACTTACTGCCAGCTATGTGGACCAAGCACCTGCTCCGGTCGTACTCCCATACTCCCATACCCATACTCCCATACTCCCATACTCCCAGAGCCCCCTCCCCAGGACACCACCGATCGTTGTGCCTTCATTCCAAACCAATGGTTGCATTGCCCACCGTTTTTTCATCCAATGACAATCATAGTTTTCCTTTAAATTCATGAATGTCTATCCCTTCACATTGCTTCAAAGATCCTCTTTCACTGGGAAATGTACTTTGCATGGTCCAGCCCTTAACCACCACCAGGGTCCACTATTATTTTGCCATGGGGCCAAATGAGAACCAGAAATTAATGTTGAGGGCCAGGATGAAAGACTCTTTCAAATTTTTGGTATATGAATAGTATTTCTTAAATATAAGGTACTCTTGTTTTTGTCTCTTGGTATGTTCATTTATCTCACACAATCTAGATGTCATTGCCCTCAGAGTCTGTTCCTGCCAAAGACCATGAACTTTTCTGTTTCTGCACATCTTTCTGTATCACATATACATCAGTACTAGCATTCCAAAGATCGCTCTTTACTGAATGAGAGTCCGTGGGATTTCTCTGAGCTGCTCTAGATTAAAACAGAGATTGATGTGAAGATCCAGAAGATCTCCTTTGGTTGAGTCAGACTGGATTCTAGTATTTGTTGTTCCAATGCAGAGGTCTGCAACCTTCAACTCTGAAGGAGACATTCAGGTGGATTTCTCACTGACCCAGTAGAAGCCACAAAGTCTTCCTTCACCCTTCACCCAATAAGAGACGAATTGTATTTATGTTACTGTTACTACATGACAATCATACATGAACTGTTTTTGCATGAATAAAACTCAGATATTAAAATAAATTAAACTTCTGTGCTTCAGAGAACACCCACATGAAGGAAAGCGCTTCTCAGCATGACGCAGTTTACCCTGGCGATGGAGGACTTAGAACCCCTCCGTTTGAAGGGTGAAATTTAAAAAATAATAATCCCGGACACGAGAAGGGAGGAATTCTGATTGGGCCTTATACTCAGATGTAACGCCCTCTAGTGGTTGTTAGAGGAAACAACTGCTAAAGGACAACCAATGTTTAATGGAAAAATAACAAATATATAACCCTTTTGATGCCTAACAAAAAAAGCACACAAATAAGTCACAACCCTAGCTAAACCATGAAAAAAAACTTCAACTTATACTCCGGAAAATACAGTAGAAAACAGTTAATTTCACTGTTGTTGGTGCATCTCTGCCAGAAATGTAAATCTAACAAATCAAAATTAATCTGAGCTAGTTAAGTGACCTCTGCCATATTTTTCAAACACACTTAAAATTCAATAATTTTGTCAAAAATAGAAAATTCCCTAATAATCTGGTCCGCCTTAATACTGCTTTTGCTTATTGATGTCCTTTGATTTTTGTCGTACAGGACAGGACGCACAAAAATGTGTCAAAATGTTGCAGTTCGACTTCTGATACACACTGTCCTTCAACTGTTTGTAGATGAGTGGAAGTTTTACAACTTTGTCACTTCTTACTTTACAATGGTGACTATAGATCCTCTGGTATTTTTTAAAAATGAATATGCAGTGTGCTGTGGGGATGCATGCATGTGTCACTCAGTCTCAGAATTGTGAGGACTTGTTTTATGCAGCTGGAGTGGGTGGAGGTGTTATCTGGTCAGACGTGCTTTCGTCATCTGAGTCGCAGCCATAAAGAAGCTGTGAGGGTCCGCTGATGCCAGACCTCTGAAGCAGCTCAGGATGACCCTGGTGACCCTGTCCATCCTGCTCCTCGTGCTCTCAGTGTGTCCGAGCATCCAGCAGCATCCAGGTGACTGTTCTGTCATGCTTTTCTTTGCCTCCAGTAAGGACCATGTCAGAAGTGGTTTAGATCGTTTAACCCTTTAACACCGGAGCTCCAGTGTTTATGTTCTTTGATTTACCGTAATTGCTTTATTGTTAACACAATAATTCCAGTAGATTCTGAAGAAGAAAAGCAGCTTGAGCATGTAACTTTTTCATTTTTTCCTCAAATGCAAATATTGTCTTAAGCTAAAATAATGAACAGTCTTTTGTTTTTCACATGTGAAATCTTTTCTGGTGACGACCCAGGAAACATACCGCGATGCTGCTACAGACTGACCTCAACAGACATGTCCGAAAGAGTCATTAGCAACACATATCAGGAGCTGCCAGCCAGGAAACATGTTTGTCCGAAGGCCATCAAGTGAGTTTACTCGTAGTACCTGGAGGGTTTAAAGCGCTGCTCTTTTAAAGTCTGATTTCTGATGTTTTAGATTCAAGACAACGACAGGAGAGATTTACGCCAGTCCAGGTCTAACATGGGTCCAAACATGTATGTTTCACCGACACAGCATCACATGCTCAATCCACTAGTATGTTGAAGTTTTGACACCTTCTGACTCCTCTACTCTCTTCTTTTTGCAGTGATCAAACGCATGACAAAGATAAAGGGAGATTTGCTTCCTGTTACTCAAAAAAACTGCTTTACTTGGTCATCACGCGTCAGGAAACACCACCTGTAAAGTTCTTCCATGTTTTGGTTTCAAGCTTTCTTCTGTTAGTTTTCCTGTGCTTGTAATGTCTTTATGTGGTTGTACCACTTTGACTGCTTAACGCAATAAAACTGCATCATTTGAGATTTAACTGATTTTTTCTCTGCACACATTTTGTGTGTCTGAGACAACAGAGTTCTGCAGCTGAGCATATGTGTGCATTTGATTTAGAAAAGTGTGTCACCAAGAAATATTCTGCACATCTGAGATACTAAGCTTCTTAAAGCTGAAGCCTTTCTATTCAAACTGTGAGTGGGAATTATCCAAAAAAAAAAAAAAAAAAAAAACATCCACTGGATGCATTTAATTTATTTTTCTTTTTGTTGATTTTGTTTTGATTTTATTGGTCAGCTTAGGCTACTTTTACCAACCCTTGGATATATTAATTTTGTATTACAAAGAGAAATAGGTTATTTGGTTAAAATAGTTTGATTGGTTTTGTTAAATGGGGTAGAAATAATAAGTTTTCTTCTTTCTGTCCCCTTTCATTTTCACCAAAGTAATTAAGTAATTTATTGTTGTTTGCTGTGAAAAACAAATAAATACATAAATAAATAGAAAGAAAAAGACAATTTTAAATAGGAACCAGAATAAAAGCTTTATTTCCATCGTGTTTCTAAACCACCTGGAAGTGTTTTGACATAAATTAGAAATAAACCTAAACTTTCAAATCTATTAAAAGACTTTCTTGTGGATATAAACGGTATGACAGGGTTGAGATAGAAAGTGGAATTACTTTTAAATTCAAAATGAATCTGTCAAAGGTGTGGGAAGAAATGAGGATGCATACGTTGAACTTGACGTGGTTTTATTCAGCAGTGAACGTGCGCTTTACATCATGGCAGAAGGAAAAGTAAAGGAGAGTCAAAACACTGTCGATCACAACATAGAGCATCTGGTGTCTAACACTGCCACCTAGTGGACGTTCTCGGAAGTGAGTTAACTTAAACATGCAAATGACTCATTTACAATCTAATGTATTTAACTTATCAATACTATGAAGAATCTATTTTACATCTATAAATAAAAGAATAATAAAGAACATTTAATGAAGGTTAAGTCACTCACCATGACGGTGCAGCGGTAGGGCGGTCGACTCCTGATCGGAAGGTTGCAGGTTTAGTTCCCGCTTTGCCCGCCCACGTGTCGAGGTGTCTTTGGGCAAGACACTGAACCACACTGCCTCTGGTGGAAGGTTGACGCCAGTGTTCAGCAGTGTGTGAACGTGTGAGTGACTGTAGAGCGCTTGGGGTCTTCAAGGAAGGTCGAAAAGTGCTATACAAGTATATTCTATTTACCGTCGATATCTATCCGTTTGAAAGCTGTGTGCAGGTAAAAATCAGCAGCATTGATGACACTTCTCAGCTGCGATGAGCAGCAGACTTTGATGCTGTCTCTTTCTGTCTTCTGTTGTCTATTTAGCCAAAAGTCGTTTATGATGACAGAGAAAAAGGTCGATTACTGCCTTCAGGGAAGGTGTGGTGACATTGTAGGTTCCCCCTGCCAGAATGTGTATCCCCGGTCTCAGGCATCCTTGATTTGTTTCATAACACTCATATTTGTGTAAAAAGATGGATGATCACGATATACTTTATTATGTGGTTTTTAGAGGTGTATTTACGTAATTTCATCCCCTACAAATTCTATGTAAAAAAAAACAGCTTCTCATGTCAAAAAGGACAAAAAAATGACCTTTGTTTGACTAATTTAGGATAAAAATGTATGAAAGTGACTTTGTTATGGAAGCATTTATTAATGGACAATTATTAAATGTTGTTCTTACTACAAATGAATGGGGGTGGTGGACACATTTTATTATGCTAAAAAAGATTTAATGAATATTCTTTAATTCTTGAGAATTAAAGTTAAATATATACTTATTTTAACATATTCCGGGCAGCTACAGTGTTTCTTTTTTGCATGCAGTGATATTCGTGTGTTTGTGGGTGAACGCTCATTCACGCGATTACGGAGATTAATGGATAAATTATTGACAGATCAAAACCATTCCTTACTTAAGAAGTGACAGAATGACCTTCCTGACAATATTTAGTCCTTCTCCTGAATTAAATGATTCAAATGCAGACGTACACATGAACTCTGCAGATATTTTCTCTCTGTTTTACCGCTGCAGCTGTGTTGATCTTTTAGTGGAAAAAGTGCTCGTAGTCGCAAATGATTGTAACATATCAATTTCTGTTGCCTGAAGTGTGAAACTCTAAAGGCGTTTGCTCCTGTTGCCATGGTGAATTGTGATGACTCTGCTCCATTGATCAGGGCTTTTTATGGTCGCGACGCTCACACCTGATTCTGGTTCCAACAACTCAGAGTTCATTGAATCAACTCTTCTGAAAACCAAGAGAAAACCAGACACTTAAATAGACTGAGTGTAATTAACAGAAATGAAGACAGCTGTGGATCATGATAAACCTGGAACTGATGTGATTGAGGGACAATTCAAAACAGAACATGACCAAAACCAAAACAGAACTGACAAAAAACAAACCAAAGTGCACGATCCTCACAGCATTTGCATATTTGTTTGAAAATTGGGCAACTTAAACAAAATAGGTATATTTTTCTAAATAAATAAAATAATATTTAGCCTACTTTAACATATCACTATGAAGATATTGTGGCAGCAATAATAAAGTCAGGCACTCCTTTTTCTTTGTATCATACTTTGATATTTCCAAACCAGTTTTTGAATATGTTTTTATATGGTGTTTGTATGCATACTATACATAGAAAGAAAAAAAGTTGCTGTATAAATTGATGATAGTTTAAAGTTTGTTCATTTTTGTTAAAGCAAATCTAAGGTTTTGGATACAACAGTAAAAGTGCAATTCTTCAAATTATGCTTTTATTGTGAAAGACCTAAAGGCCAATATGTGGCAGTTCTCACACTTCCTCATCCTTTTGCAGTGACCTGAGTTTACAGTTCTTCAGTCCGTCTCTTCGCCACAGCTGCTTCCTGTGTGCATCACCAACATGTCTTCACACCTTTGCTGGTCCTCACCTGTCTGCTGTCAGTGGAACATTGTAAAACACGCCTCATTTCTGGGTGATCCTTAAAAAACGGTAGCTTTTGGTTTTCAAACCGATTTTATTATTATTTACAAAAATAAAGAAAAATCAAAGAGATAGACTTTTTTAATACAGACTTGATGAACTAAGAAGAACAGGTTAAAATCTAATAAAGGTGTAATGTACAAGAATGTCTTTCTAAAGGTCATTTCAGAAACAGCTTCTGCTCTGTTTCAAAGAGAGATGATGGAAGGGCGGTCCTGTCCACGCCACGCAACCTCCACCAAACCACGAGAAGACTGGAACACAGCTCTGCTATTCATGTCCCGTCTCTGTTTCTAAACACATTTAAGAGTGTACTCAGATCAGTCAGGAACAGCAGGTTTTAGAACGTGTTTTCAATGGAAGAGTCAGTAGAAGTCCTGCGGGGTTTCTTTTCCCTCCTCCTCAGAGCACGCTGGTCTCCGTCTGCAGGATGGACTGAGCTCGGGCGTTCCTGGGAAACTTTGGGGATCTCTGGCTGCCGTTCCGGTTCAGGGCCACGGCCTGCAGCTTCTCCTCACCCCCCACACATCGCTTCAGAGACAGACTCCTCCTCAGCTCGCCCTGGACCTGTTTGTTCACGGGGGAGAGTCCAGCCATGAGAAGACAGCCAATGATCCAGATCCTGCTGGGGATCGCAGCTGCTCACCTCGCTGTTCAGGAAGCAGTAGAGGACGGCGACGATCAGACCCTGCAGCCAAAAACACAGGAAAACTGACGCCACGTCGTTATATTGTGGCATTTATCATCTTCATTATTCAAACTCTTTAGAACATTTAACGATAGACTCTAAGTGTAAAATACTTAGTTCTTCCTAATCTATCATCTTCTTTCCCCAAAAATCAAGTTTTTCTCGCTCATCGATTCTCTTTTTTGCAGCGATCAAACACATGAGAAACATGTGAAGTCAGTCGGCTCCTCGAGAACCGTCCTGCATGACTCGGTCATCCCGCCTCAGGAAGCAACACCTTTAAAGTTCTTCCATATTTTGGTTTCACAAGCTTTCTTCTTGTATGTTTTCCTGGGCTTGTAATGTGTTCATGTGCTTTCTCCACTCTCTGCTGAATGCAAAAAAACGGCATCATTTGAGATTTGACCGATTTGTCAATTGTAAACATAACAACTTATAATTGAATATAAAAGTGTCTCATTAATCAATACTTGTGAACATCAACACAATTTAGTTCCCCTAAGTTTTGACAGCTGGATGTCATTCACAATCTAACTGAACTCATTGAAATATTTAAGACGGACTTACTCGTCCAATTAAACAACAGCAAGTAAAGTGTAGTATTCCGCAGCTGTCAGTCATTTATTCATGTACCTTCAGATTGTTTTGCAAAGAGAAAAGCCTCAGTTGTTTTAAGCATTTAGTTAAAACTTTAATTTTCCCGGGCAGCAGTTTTCTGCAGCAGAGGGTTTCAGCCATGAAGACATGAATATGCAGACACGCGTAGGACACCTCACAGTGGTACTGAATACATAACATGGGGATTGTTAAAAATGACGCATTAAATGGTTTGGTTTTATACTGAATATTGTTGCATCCCTTATAAGTATTAAATAATATATATACAAATGTTTGACATCTATAAATGAATAAAATGTTAAAATGGTAGTTTAACTTCCTAATAAAAATGTTGAACATTTAGATGCTTTTTCACCCCTAATTTCACTTCTTTGTTTATTTACTTCTTTTCTTCAAATTTGGAAAAAGCAGAGGATTGTTTTTTCTTTCTTTATCTCAAAGGAAGTTTCCAGAGGAGTAATGAGTGTTGGAGACGAACTCCAGCTTTCGTGAGGCGTTCACTGTCCTCCGGATGACGACATATTTCTGTAATCAGCATAAAAACGACTAGTTTAACCCTTTAACACCGGAGCTCCAGTGTGTATGTTCTTTGATTTACTGTAATTTTTCTAATTGTTAAAGACATCTCTTTTAATGTGAACCTTGATGAGACTTCCACCTTTTATTTTAAGACGTCTTGTGCAGCTCTGTTTTTCTGAGGCTTTGCATCAGCTGGTTCTGCTCAGAACTCAGAGATACTGACTCGTACCTGAAACGATCCAAGGCCAAGGTCAAAGAAAATCTTGATCTGCTTCAAGACTTGATCATCTGGCTCCATCAGATAGAAAAACACCACGTAGTTGACTCCGAACAGCGGGATGAGCAGCAGCGTGGACTTGGCCAGCCGTCTGGAATCCAAACATCTGACTTTAGAAAAGCGCGTTTCTTTGGCGCACATCCTGTGTCTGTGGACGCCGGTCGGCTGTGAGCGCAGCGCTGGGATCTCTGAATCAAAGCAGCTCCGCACCTGTACTGAGACTGATCGTTGCCTCCAACCTCAGAGCAGCGCAGCTTCTGCACCAGGACGCGAATGATGCTGATGAACAGAATGAAATTGATCTTGTAGAGAAACACAGGCTGGCATTAATGACACAGGAAGATGCAAGAGCTCTGCAAACGTCTGCAGGGAAACGAGCAGCAAACGGACAGTTATCGTTTGGGAGTTTTCTCTGGACTTTAACAGGTGAAAGTACAAAACAGGGAATTTTTCAGTTTGAAATGTAAATCCTAATGTTCAAACACTGAATAATTTCAAAACACAATGTGCTGGTTTTTAAAGCTCATGTATTGGTGTGATTAGTGTGCAGAAACAATAGCAACAACTGAGAACTTCAGTGAAATCACATACAAACTTCTTCTTTTCTTTCAGCTTCCATTAAAACCAGTGACTTTAATGATGCATATTTAACTAAATGAATCAAATCTTTATTTAAAAATAGGAAGAAAACTCACAATCACAGATGCCATGATGGGCCAGTTGATGAGTCTGTCAGGAACAGGATTGTCATTGATCTCCCAGCAGCTAAAGAGGACAGTCAGAAACAACACGGTTAGATACAGACCTGTTCTGAATGCAAAGGTTTGCACTTTTTTACAATAGGGATCTCTGCAAATGTGAAAACAGAAGCAGAAAATGACAGAAGAGAAAGTTTCAGGGGTTTCGTTTCTGCTTGACTCGGACTATTAACTCTGGTTGTTGCTAAAAAGTGTCCATCTCTGGACGAGGTCCAGCCGTTCTGTTTAATCAGCTCCTCTCACGCCCTCGCCGCTGTAAACACTCTTCTCCACGTCTTTGTGTGCAGGAGGCTGCACTGCATGAGGAACTACATCCATCTGAACCTGTTTGTGTCCTTCATGCTGCGCGCCGTCGCCGTGCTGGCCAAAGACACGCTGCTCTTCTGCAGGAGCAACGCAGGACTGAAGCTTTTCAGAAGAACAATGTTCCTGTATGTCACTTTATTTGCAACAATAAGAACTTATGTGTGTTTCCTCGAGGCCTCAGTGCAGTGAGTTCACAGTCCATTCCACAGAAGAACATGCAGATGTCCATGTATTTACACAGACAGACTGTTGTGTGTTAGTTTGATTATTTCTTTGTCTTTATTCCAACAGAAATGACTCAAATCTTTGAGGATATTCAGTAAGTGAAACTTTTTAGCTTTCTGTAGCTTCTCCAGTCTTCTCCTTTGACACATTTATCACCATAAGTCACAAACATGAAGGGAGCAACTCTTTGTTACTAAAAGTGCCGGCCTCGGTGCATCTGTGCACGTGTCTGAACGCTTACCTGGTGTCCTCCAGGTTCACCCGACTTATGATCCACGCCACCATGAAGACAAAGGGGATTCCTGTGGGTCAGAGGCAAAGCGCTGTTTAAAGATGCAGAACATCATCATCTGTTCCCACACAGGAAGTCTCACATCCACCCATAAATACATCCAAGATCTGTGGTGATTCACTGTGTGTTGGTAAAAGGGTCATGGTGTCACATGACAGCTGCTGGCTGAACATTTGGAGCCCTTCACTTTATCCAAATACAGATCAGTCGGTTTATTCAACTGCAGGGAAAATCTGATCCATTTTCTTAACCTTAGCATCTCCACATGTATTTGTTATTGATGACTGTATACCGTACTTCAGTATCTGAATGATGCCTCAGTAGTAATACGCAACAGTGACGTCAGCTTACCCCAGCCGATGAACATGTAGATGGAGAGGCGGGCGGCGTGGGTGTGGACGACCAGCAGCAGCGTGTGCAGGTAGAGTCCCTCCACCAGCAGCCAGAAGAAGTTGGCCATCACAAAGTAGTTAAAGAAAACCAGAGTGGCCTTACAGCCCACCTGCAACCACAGCAGTCTTCACTTTCCACTGACAGTCACTAACCCTGATGCCCACCCCTGGGCAAACCGGGGGCCATATGCGCCCCGTTAAACTTTTTAATCTGGTCAGCCACACTGGAATAAATCATTTTGATTATTCGTTATAATGTTTTATTTTCCCTGTAGTTCAGGTGTCTCCCCACAAATTCTCCTTGGTTCAGGCACAGAAAGTTATTCAGCATTCAAGTAGATTAGCTGTTTTTACAATATTTATGTCTGATTTCCATGTCAGACAGTTATTTTTCTGATTATCTAACACCACATGAAGGCAGCATTTCCCTGAGTTTGACTTCTTCCCTGAGGGACATCAACTCATCGGTGAGAATGGAACTAAGACAAGAACAAAACGACCACTTTGAAATAAAGCAGGGGTCTCCAAACTACGGCCCGTGGGCCGGATCAGGCCCGCCTCCACGCTTGAAACACCGATCGAGACCACATAGAACGGGACTTTTTATTTCACCCTTTTGCAGTCTGAACTAAGATGGAGAGGAGAGAATATTTATCGGTTTAATAGTCTGAATACTGCAAAGTGTTCAGACTACAGTCATTCACTTTTTCTTTAGAA